>NC_074668.1:33151359-33358859 GCF_029448725.1 Salvelinus fontinalis | reverse complement strand
TATCTGTCCCTCACTGTAGCGCTAGCTTTTCTAGAGCATTTCCTCTCCCCTCCTCCCTCTAGTTAACAAGTCAACATCAGAAGGTGTGTTTCAGTTTGGTCACATACTGTATCTCACATTAGCAAGCTAATACATCTTACTGTATCCAGGGGACTAATTGGACAGCTGGAGTGATTTTGGTTAGAGAAAGGAGTGAAGAGAATAGAGAATAGGAGAGAAAAGCATAGGAGAGAAGAGAATAGGAGAGAAGAGAATAGGAGAGAGAGAATAGGATAGAGAGAATAGGAGAGGAGAGAATAGGAGAGAAGAGAATAGGAGAGAGAGAATAGGATAGAGAGAATAGGAGAGAGAGAATAGGAAAGAGAATAGGAGAGAAGAGAATAGGAGAGAGAGAATAGGAGAGAAGAGAATATGAGAGAGAGAATAGGATAGAGAGAATAGGAGAGAATAGGAGAGAAGAGAATAGGAGAGAGAGAATAGGAGAGACGAGAATAGGAGAGACGAGAATAGGAGAGACGGGAATAGGAGAGACGAGAAGAGGAGAGAGAGAATAGGAGAGAGAGAATAGGATAAAAAATTATAGGAGGGAGAGAAGAGAAAAGAGAGAATATGAGATAGAATAGGAGAGAGAGAATAGGAGAGAGAGAATAGAAGAGATAGAATAGGAGAGAAGAGAATAGGAGAGAGAGAATAGGAGAGAGAATAGCAGAGAGAGAATAGGAGAGAGAATAGGAGAGAGAATAAGAAAGAGAGAATAGGAGAAAATAGAATAGGAGAGAGAGAGAGAATTGGAGGGAGAGAATATGAGAGAGAGTATAGGACAGAGAGAATATGAAAGAAAGAATAGGAGAGAATAGAAGAGAGAGCGAATAGGAGAGATAGAATAGGAGATAAGAGAATAGGAGAGAGAATAGCAGAGAGAGAATAGGAGAGAGAATAGGAGAGAGAATAACAGAGAGAGAATAGGAGAGAAGAGAATAGGAGAGAGAGAATAGGGGAGAGAGAATATGAGAGAAGAGAATAGGAAAGAGAGAATAGGAGAGAGAGAATAGGAGAGAAGAGAAGAGAGAGAATAGGAGAGATAATATGAGAGAGATAAAGGGGTATGAAGTATGAGGGTTGATCCTTTGCCAGTAATTCTGTCCAGAAGTAGACTGTTCACCATTTACATTCTTTGAAAACAAAGCCATAAACTGAGATTAATTAGCTCCACATGTTGATAACCCCCCCCCCCCCCCCCACCCCTCATTTTTGTCACGGGGGTCCCCTATTGCAAACTCGCCCTGCCAAGAACATAGACTGGAGTAATAGAGAACACCCATAGAACATTTAATTATTTTGTAAAATCATGAGAAATCATGAGAAATGTTGGGAATTTTAACAGGTGGGATTTTGTTTAAACCTTTCTGTTTATGAGTTATTTTGTTGGCGTGTATCCAACATATTGATGACATGCTCCATGGCAATTATAGAGATCAGTATTCTGCTGCTGCCGGCCTTTACAGATGCTATCTGTGTGGTCAAACAGCCTGACCTCAGAGCCACACAAAACATACTTGAGTTTGTATTTCTGTAAAGAAAGAAAGACATAGTTAAAGAAAGAAAGAGTCAAAGAAAGAGAATGTCTCAACATCTGCCTTGCAGCTGAGAGGATTTTGGAGAGAGAGCGAGACAGCAGGAGAGAAAGGAATTAAACATAAATGGGGGAAGGGGGGGCTCGGGGAAGGGTGGGAGAACAGAGAGAGAGAGGAGCCAAAATGGCAGGAGTGGAACAAAATGGCAGGGGTGAGGGAACACTAATGCATTTACTTGCTGAAGTCAGACAGGTTTAATACCCCATGCCATTCACATCTGCCCTCCTGTGCCCTTCCCCTATTGGTTTAGTTTGGCGATTAGGCCTTGTCTTGGTGCACCCACAGCTGCAGAGAGGTCAGTAGTGGCAGTGTTTTAGCTTGTTACCTTGGAACTCACAGCACTGAAGTACCCCTTCCCTTCTTTCCCCTTGGTTGGCTGGCTGTGTAGCTGGCTGTGTGGCTGGCTGTGTGGGGGGCCCAGCTGTCACTCCTACAGGGCCTGACAGTAATCAGGAGAAGTGAGTGCTGAGGACGTGTCAACAGTAACAAACCCTGCGCTTCGTTTAGGCCAGATTAAGCAGATTGCTCATTGCCAGTGACATAATTTAGATGAATGGTGGGTGTAATCCATCAGACGGGTGTGTGGGGGGGAGAGGAGAGAGGGGGGGGGGCCAGGGAGTACAACCCTCTCAGTGCCTAGCTGCTAGTAGAGATCCCATTACCCTACACCTGTTAACAACACCAGTCCTGCAGTGTAAACAGTAAAGTGATCGCTTTATCGGAGAGTGGGAACAGGACAGGAGAAGAAGGAAAAGAGAGAGAGGTTTAGAGAGATGGAAAGATGGGAGGGAAAAGTGAGGAAAATAGGTGTTTCTTCTGATTTGGGTGTTGGAGGGACTAGCACCTCTGGACATGATGGATGAGCTTGGGCTCTGGAGAGACAGGTCATGGACAGACGCCGCCACAACGAAACATGCGCCTGACACTGGGGCAACAGGGACATCTAGTGGCCAGGAGCCAGGAGTCAGGAGCCAGGAGCATACAAGACCTATAACATGTTCCACAGGGATGTGCTCTGTGTGAGTAGAAAATGACAGCGGTAAGACAGAAGCAGATGAATACCTCCATTTCAACTTCAACCTGGTCCTGGATAAATATCACTCTGATAAGTCAATGATTACAGTTACTGTGACTACTAGAGAGGGCTCTTGACCCCACGATGTAATTAATGGCACACAAAGTATTGTATCTGTTGTAAACCATGTCAACATCCTTAAAGCAGTGCAAGACAGTATCAATGTAACAGACTACAATCAATGAGAGGCAGTACTACAGTTCTCCACAACAGCCTTAAGTATATCATAGTAGTACTATACAGTAACAGCAGATCTGCCCCAGACACGTGATAGAGATCCATGTAAATATACTGCTGGGAGGTATTGTAGAATGTTCCGAGTTTATTTCTCTCCCCTGGCTGAACCGAGGCCCTTGTGACTGAATACCCAGAGCAATGTGTTAGCACTTACAATTAAGAGGAGCCAAATATGCACTGTGTGATTACTCTAATGGGAGCTTCATCTGCACACACACAGAGCTGTTGGAATTATTCCTGGTTTTGTGGATGCTAGTGGGACTTTTTCTTCAAAGGTACAAAGTCTCAGTTGAAGCATATGATTATATGAACCTGTAGATTCTAGTGTGAAACACAAGATAAAATACTGACTGCCAGCTAAGGCATTTTGCCTGTAATTGGTAATTGCATTTGTAGAGATTAGCAACAAAATAAAAAAGCCCAAACTATTTCATATTAACTTGTAAATAGTTATACCACCTCACTTTATTTTTCCATGTGGAAAAAGCATGTATTCCCCAGTTTAGAACATCTCCCTCCTCATAGCCATACAGGAGTATGAAGGTATAGAGGCACATATAATTGGACACTCCTCTCATTGCACTCTGCACTCTCCCTATCATCTCCCCTGGCAACAGCACACACACCACACTAGGCGTACAAGTAGAAGTTTGGACTGAGTCACCTGACTATTCCCTCTAGACAATGCTAGCTAAAATACTTCATAAAGGCTTCATATAATCGTTTTTCCAGAGTCGTCGTCCCCCCCCCCCCCCCACTCTGAACATTGTGTCTCTAACGAGTCACGTCCATCTAGCAATTATGATGAAATTAAAGCTATTTTCCATGGCCAGTGTTTGCCTCGGTAATAACTGCGGTGAGATAGGCTTCATTCATTCAGAATTTTAGTTCAGCTAAATTCCTGTCACATTAGGCAGAGGAGCAAAATCAGTGTCACTCAGATATTCCACTTAATGGTTTGGTGACGGCCTGGGATTTTTTCTCTTCCTTTCGCAATCCTCCTAACCCTAGCTCCCCGCCAATTACGCCTTTTAATCTATATGTAGATAATGGTGCCCAGGACCTCCCTGTTGAAATGTCAGGTGTGAAGAGGTTATTAGCTAACTTTTAATTACTGTCCATCATTCAGCGCCGTGCCTGATAGATTGGGCCTCTCTGCCTGTCCGCTTATCTAGCCTCGCTATGTTGGCTGAACGCGGGGGTAAAGGTGACAGTTTAGAAAGCACCGGGTCGCTGACTTAATATCACCATTTTTACACAGGACTTTGGGGTGGGGAGAAATGAGATGAGGAGGAGGGAAATGTAAAAGGAAACGAGACAAATTGTGTCAAATGGTATAATGGAGGATATGAGGAGAGAGAGAGAGAGAGATAAGGAAAGGGGGAAGGACATGAAGGAAGAATGAGGGTAAAAAAAAGGTTTGTAGGGAACAGCTCTGGAGCAGCATCTCTAGCCACAGGTGAAGTTATGTTCCAGGAGGTATAGGTAGATTCATTCTATGATCAGTGGTTCAGACATACACATTTTCTCATTCAAATAATTCATTGCAAATAAAACTCATTTTGGCAAGTTTAAAGTCACATGCAAGGTGCACCATCCATCTATTCATATAGACACATACACCTGCCCTTCACTGTCAGAGAGAGATCACGCTGCTCTTAGAAATTACTTTTAAATCTTTCGCTCTCTCTCTGACCGTTTCCCTGTACTGGCCTGGTGTAAAAGCCCTTATTGTACTTCCAAAATAACAAAAAAGAAACATTCATCCTCCCCAATACTTCTAGTCCTAAAGCCCAGAATAACATGACCACTGAGGCTCAGAGCTCTGTCTGTATCCATTAGCAATTTAACAAACTGCAGATTACTTTGGCTAAATTTTTGACACAGGAAGGAATTAGATTACCTAGCAATAAGAAAAATAATAATAATTAAAAGGAACACTGATCTTTTGTGTCGTTGGCCATTTTTATTTCAGGGGTGAGATGTAAAAAGAGTACTCTTGCGGTTAAACTTTTAAAAAGCAGTTTGCTTCTCAATGTTATGGGATTGGAATGAATCCACACTAAACAAAAATATAAACACAACATACAACAATTTCTATGATTTTATTGTGTTACAGTTCATATAAGGAAATCAGTCAATTGAAATAAATTCATTAGGCCCTAATCTATGGATTTTGCATGACTAGGCAGGGGCGCAGCCATGGGTGGGCCTGGAATGGCATATGCTCACCCACTTGGGAGCCAGGCCCAGCCAAACAGAATGAGTTTTTCCCCACAAAAGGGCTTTATTACAGACTGAAATACTCCTCAGTTTCATCAGCTGTCCGGGTTGCTGGTCTCAGACGATCCCGCAGGTGAAGATGCCGAATGTGGAGGTCCTGGGCTGGCGTGGTTACACGTGGTCTGCGGTTGTGAGGCCGATTGGAAGTACTGCCAAATTCTCTATAACGATGGCTTGTGGTAGCGAAATTAACATTCAATTATCTGGCAACAGCTCAGGTGGACATTCCTGCAGTCAGCATACCAATTGCACGCTCCCTCAAAACATGAGACATCTGTGGCATTGTGTTGTGTGACAAAACTGCACATTTTAGAGTGGCCTTTTATTTCCCCCTGCACAAGGTGCACCTGTGTAATGATCATGCTGTTTAATAAGCTTGTTGATATGCAACACCTGTCAGGTGGAGGGATTATCTTGGCAAGGAGAAATGGTCACTAACAGGGATGTAAACAAATTTGTGCACAAAATTTGAGAGAAATAAGCTTTTTGTGCGTATGGAAAATTTCTGGGATCTTTTATTTCAGCGCATGAAACATGGGACCAACACTTACATGTTGCGTTTATATTTTTGTTAATTGTAAATGGAATTACATGTTTTATGTTCCCCCAGTTTTTGGTCCCCCAGTTTTCAAATCAGCTTGTATGCTTCATTTACTATATGGTTCATTTTAAAGATTTCCAGAGCATAACTATTATGTTATTTTAGAAAAACCTCAACTCAAATCCTGTTCCCAGCAGCGGACTGAAATGTGACATGATTCTGTGTGTTTATTTGAGTCTGTTAGCTAGTACAGTATATGTGTTTCATTTGAGAGTGTGGAAGTGTATGTGTGTACATTTTCCAGTCTCCCAGAGTGACCCATCAATAACACTGGATCAAGATCATTACTTTTAATGTTGTGCCATGGTATTAAACCCTGTGTATTAAACTATAGACGCTTCATCATAACGTTGTTGAGACTTAGTGTGCTCCTGGGTTTTTCAGGTGAGTTACAACCTGTAATGTAAAACATGTTTTGTTAAACAGCCTCGGCACAGAAACAGATACATGAACATGTGTTTATTGGCTGTTTTAGAGCACTGAGTAATGCTGCTATTTAGGGTGGTTTTGAGAATGCACCAGGGAGGATTTTATGCAATTTACCCACACTTTGCCCTCCTTCCCCCTGCCCCTAGAGGTGAATTGGGGGTAAATTTGAAATATTAGGCCAACCCCGTTACCCCCTTTATTCCCCATTTCCTAGTGCCTGAGGTACATAGATACACACGCTCAAAAACACATATGTGCTTATTCAAAACCCCAGTGAACGGGGTTTCTTCCTCTCGGTCCAGTATGGAAAAGACTACAGGACAGTCTGGGAATTGTAGGTTTCCTGGTTGTCTGATATATAAAACATACAGCTGATAGACATACTTGCAATCAAGACATTGGCTGAAACAGTCCTACAAGCTCCCATTCACAACTGTACACAGCCTCGCACGGGCACACTCACTGATTCAGGGAGAGCCATCACTATTCAGCCCTTGAAATGTCTTCGATCAGATTTACTATTTTAAACTGTGCATGGCCAGGCACTGTCACAATGATTAGAGCGCTGTGGAAATACATATTTCCCAAGCTTAGTGTCTCTCTCCTCCCTCACCATCTTTTACAGCTTAGAGACAAATTCTGTTTGAAGCAATCTGCTGCCATTCCAGCACACAGTATCTCTGGTTATTCCAGGGAACTCCCTGCTTTAGTGTTGAAGAGGAGAGGAGCATACAAAGGACAGAACTAAAAAAGTAAAAGAATTGGTCAAATCTAAAACATTCTTGCAAGAGGAGTTAATTTAGACCAAGCAAAATAATGAATCTAGCCAACATACTTTTCTCTCTGTCTCTCTCCTTTGTCTCCCCCCTTATACCAGATATATACAGCACTGCTCTCCAATTTATTTCATCTTTATAAATGTAGAAGAAATGTTTATTTACAATGATAGCCTCCAATATGACATTGAATCCCTAAAAAGTCAAAATAAACAAGAAACTCTACTTGATGAATATGCATTTGCGTGCTTACATAAATGCCAAACAGTACTGAAAATGATATCTTGTAAGCCCTTGAGTTACCACTTGATATGGTAATGAATAAAGGTGTAACGTGTAAATTCTTTCCTGGCTTGTTCTGTGAAGGGGTCCTGTGTGTTTTGATTCTGTGTGCTGAGCTCTGTGGTAAATTAAAAGTGACCCGTGAAGACCCTGGGCCCGGCCCCGCCGCTCCTACCTATGGAAACCCCTCATCTGGATCACATTGGGCTCAAATGGAAAGCAGAACCCCTTTTTCTGATACAGGGAGAGAGGAGGTGGGAGTAGGGGTCTATCGGGAGGGAACAGGGTGGGGGCACTGGTGTTTCTACTCAAGCCTGTCTCTATGTGTATCAATGTGCAATACAATATCTTGGGCTCTTTCTCTCTCTCTCTCTCTCACACACACACACACACACACACACACACACACACACACACACACACACACACACACACACACACACACACACACACACACACACACACACACACACACACACACACACACACACACACACACACACTTTCCAGTCACGTTCTCAGTATGGAGAATGAGAGACAGGTGTGTCCTCAAACTCAGTTAACATCTGAAATGGTGTGCAAGTTTCAGTGCTTTAATTACCCGAAGCAAATAAATTACCAAGTAGTAAAATAATACGGAGTGGCTGTGGATCAGACTATTCCTGGATGTTTCTTCCTGACAACTAAAGGTACAAGAGGGCCTGCGCATGTGCAGATATAAGTAGCACAAACGTCTCTGTGGACAAATGGATATTGGTTACCATTGTACAAATGGTGGCTGCATAGCTTTATCATTAGAGAGTCTCTCAGTCTCAGAGAAATGCAGACAGCTGACATTTTGACCATGGTATCCATGGCAACAAGGGTGTGAGGGAAAAGTGTGTTCCAGGTGAACTTTTTTGGTGAGCACTCCTGAACTGTTTTTCATTCATCGTCTCACAATGTGTATTATCACCAGTAAGAAAAGTCAGAGTATGAAATAATCATTATCATCTACATAATTTAATGGTCACAATTACGTGTGTGTGTGTGTGTGTGTGTGTGTGTGTGTGTGTGTGTGTGTGTGTGTGTGTGTGTGTGTGTGTGTGTGTGTGTGTGTGTGTGTGTGTGTGTGTGTGTGTGTGTGTGTGTGTGTGTGTGTGTGTGTGTGTGTGTGGTTTTGCTATCCTTGTGGGGACCAGAAGTCCTCACAAGGGATTGTAAAACAAGGAAAATTCGAACAACTGGGAACATTTTGTCGGTCTCCAAAAGGAAAAAGGCTATTTAGGCCAGTGTGTGCGTGTGTGTATAGTTGTTTTCCTACCTTATCAGGACCCCAATGTCCTAACAATTAACCTGAATGGCCTGACAATGTATAACTTTTTTGTTCTGACAACTTTTTTCATGTCCTGAATTTGTTCAAATGCTATTTTAAGCTTAAGGGTTAGGTTTAGGGTTTGGGGTTAGGGGTTTTGGGGTTAGGGTTAAGGGAACATTTTATTTTTAATGGTCAAACATTTTTACTTACAAAAGTCCTGAATTTGAATGAAAATAAATCTGCTTGTGAGATCTGCTATTATGATTTATACAGCCATTTAAGGCCATGCGATTGCATATAATATTAGTCCTAAACTTCCCAGGTGGGATGCATTATTGCAACAATCCAGGATAAACACATATGTTTAAAGTGGAATAAATTACTCCTGTAATGGGATTGAAAATTCTGAGTAAAATAGAGCTTTCTTACATCATAATAGTGTACAAATTCACATAAATCCCCAAAGTACATGCAGTGCTGGTTCAGAATGCGATCGCCCAATCATAATATATGATATCCCTTCAAAGGGGCAGTCCGCATTTTAAACAAAGTGTTTCCCCACCACTGTTTTGGTAAAAGGCTGAGGGATGGAGCTGGAGAAATGTAACCACTCTCAAAATCATAGACAGAGCTGTGGATGCAAGGACCGACCCTCTATGATATCAAAAGTATAGTCTTAACCATGTCGAGGCTATACGGTGTTTGGATAGCCTTAATATATTGGGGGTTCTGATGGGGTACATGAGTTGAACTAAGCTCATGAGGCATTTATAAGCTATATTCTTCAAGAATCATTGGGTACATATAACTCAATTGTGTAATTTATTTAGGTCCAAAAATGGATGTAGCAACTGCATATTTCCCCTTGACGTGCCATCTATGGAAAGTGTGTTCAATATCACTTTACAGTACTATCATCCTTATCAGCAGTGGTGCAGACCTTGGCCTGTGTGTAGGGACGGATGGGAGGGCATATTGGTCCAGGAGA
This sequence comes from Salvelinus fontinalis, assembly GCF_029448725.1. Lineage (NCBI taxonomy): Eukaryota > Metazoa > Chordata > Actinopteri > Salmoniformes > Salmonidae > Salvelinus > Salvelinus fontinalis. The sequence goes on along the minus strand of NC_074668.1, from coordinate 33,349,257 downwards.
ACAGCATAGTCTTATTTTGGCCTAATACCTAACCTGGCTAACACACCTGATGCCATGAGCTAAACCAAGCACAATCCCACCTTTATCCCCAAGCTGTTGAACAATCACGACCAGAAGAATAATCTAAGCGGGTTAGGTTTAATTTGAAAACAGCAGCAACACTGTCTTACGTGGCGCTTTACTGCCCCCTGCTGTTAAACCCTAGGAATAAAATATGATAAACACAACATGGAGGGAGGGTGGGGGAGACTTGGACACAAACTTATTGTAAGGTGCTACTCATATACAGTAATAGTCAACAGTTTGGACAAACTTACTCATTCCAGGGTTTCTATATTTTTTCTATTTTCTACATTGCAGAATAACTGTGAAGACATCAAGACGATGAAATAACACATATGGAATCATGTAGTAACCCAAAAAGTGTTAAACAAATCAAAATATATTTTATATTTGAGATTCTTCAAAGTAGACACCCTTTGCCTTGATGACAACTTTGCACACTCTTGGCATTCTCTCAACCAGCTTCATGAGGTAGTCACCTGAAACGCATTTCAATTAACAGGCGGCCTTGTTAAAAGTTAATTTGTGGAATGTTTTGAATTTTTTTCCTTCGTAATGAGATTGAGCCAATCAGTTGTATTGTGACAAAGTAGGGGTGGTATACAGAAGATAGCCCCTTTTTGGTAAAAGACCAAGTCCACATTATGGCAAGATCAGCTGAAATAAGCAAAGAGAAACGACACTGCATAATTACTTTAAGACATGGATGTCAGTCAATATGGAACATTCCAAGAACTTTGAAAGTTCCTTCAAGTGCAGTCGCAAAAACCATGAAGCACTAAGATGAAACTGGCTCTCATGAGGACCGCCACAGGAAAGGAAGATACAGAGTTACACTACCGTTCAAAAGTTTGGGGTCACTTAGAAATGTCCTCGTTTTCTAAAGAAAAGCCCCGTTTTGTCCATTAAAATGACATCAAATTTATCAGAAATACAGTGCAGACATTGTTAATGTTGTAAATGACTATTGTAGCTGGAAATGGCAGATTATTTATGGAATATCTACATAGGCGTACAGAGGCCCATTATCAACAACCATCACTCCTGTGTTCCAATGGCACGTTGTGTTAGCTAATCCAAGTTTATTATTTTAAAAGGCTCATTGATCGTTAGAAAACCCTTATGCAATTATGATAGCACAGCTGAAAATTGTTGTTCTGATTAAAGAAGCAATAAAACTGGGCTTCTTTAGACTAGTTGAGTATCTGGAGCATCAGCATTTGTGGGTTCGATTACAGGCTCAAAATGGCTGAAAACTTTGAAGAATCTAAAATAAAAATATATTTTGATTTGTTTAACACTTTTTCGGTTACTACATGATTCCATGTGTTATTTCATAGTTTTGATGTCTTCACTATTATTCTACACTGTAGAAAACAGTCAAAATAAATAAAAACCCTTGAATGAGTAGGTGTGTCCAAACTTCTGACTGGTACTGTATATATTCCCTGATTTACTTATACTATAAGTCATTCAACCAGATGTCACACATAAATGCCAATGATAGCAAATTTTTACTATTACTCAATTCATAGGACACAAGATAATATTTCATTTCACAGGACACAAGATATTTAATTTATGGTGGACATTTTGACCATTAAAAGATGTTACAAATATGATACTTATGTTAACATTTGGGCAATCCAATGTCTTGAAAGTATGCTTTCTTGAATTGATAAGAAAAATATTTCCTCCAGTTCAAACATTGGACAGGAAATTGTTGTTGAAGTGCTCTCCACAGTTTAAGGAGGTTTGTTAAGCACAGGTGTTTTTCAGCATTGTGAAAATTAAGGCCTCTGCATGTGTCAAATACACTGTGGTAGTAATCACACGCCGCTATGATTACTGCAATTAGGAGATCAAAGACATAGCCCCCGTCACCTGTCTGTCACTCTACAGAGGCATGCTGGGGTGGGGTGGGTGGTATGGGGGAGCAGTGACTGGCTGGTTGAGTGAAAGCTGCCTACTGCAGACAGAATGAGAGAGCCTCCATGGGAGCCTTTCACACACTGAGTACAGAGTGATAACGCAGTACGGTTGAGTGGAAACCTGCGCTTCCCACAGAGCGATAATATACATACAGAAAGATCATTCTTGGACTTAAAATTGGTCCAAGAAACACCAGGCCTTGAGAATGTTTAGACGTTTTCTAAAAATAAATACCGTAGCGCTAAAACACAAGACAAAGAGGCGCTTTTCAAAATGTGTGACAGTTTATTCCACAGTGAAAAGGACATGGGAAATGTGTTTCATCAATCCAGTATTCAGTAATTCCAGTACATAAAGGACAGAGAAGTCAAGGAAGTAAGACCTCTTCTACACTGTGGTGGTCACTGATTAGTTAGGTTGGTCATCCTTAACTCCTATGACTGAGCTACTCTGAAAAACTGCTTCATACAGTAGCTTGATCAATTTGATAGTCAAGCTTTGACAGTTGTTTCATTATCATAAAATGTGGTCTCATTTTTAGGCTAAATCACTTGTAAATAGGGGATGAGGACAACATTGCTATGCCATAATGTTACTCAGCAGAAAACTGATACATAAACATACTCATTAACACTCAGACAATCACCTCGTCATGCACAGTTTGAGAATAAATGGACACACATGCAGGCACACGCACATATGCATGCCCACACATGCACGCGGACACACACACCAAAGTGAGGTGATGGTTTGCTGAACCAAAACCTCAAAACCTTATAACTCTGAGCACATGATTTCAGTTTGTTTGTTAGATAATTAGTAGGTTCGTTTTTTGTTAGATAATTAGTTAATTAGTAGGTTAGTTTGTTAGAGTTAATTAGTAGGTTAGTTTGTTAGATAATGAGTAGGTTAGTTAGTTTGTTAGATAATTAGTAGGTTAGTTAGTTTGTTAGATAATTAGTAGGTTAGTTGTTAGTTAGATATTTAGTAGGTTAGTTAGTTAGATAGATATTTAGTAGGTTAGTTAGTTTGTTAGATAATTAGTAGGTTAGTTAGTTTGTTAGATAATTAGTAGGTTAGTTGTTAGTTAGATATTTAGTAGGTTAGTTGTTAGTTAGATATTTAGTAGGTTAGTTAGATATTTAGTAGGTTAGTTAGTTTGTTAGATAATTAGTAGGTTAGTTTGTTTTATAGATTGTGGGGAGCTATCATGTCCCAATAGAGCGATTCCATGCCAGCGGAATATATTTTTTCTACCTCAGATTGTTCTGTCAATTCTCACAGAAACTTCATTGGGAGATGGATGTTTGACATGCTTTTTACATTTGTATCAGAATTTTTTGTTGCGGTTGAAAATCATGATGAAAGTAGCTATTTTAGACCTTTTTTAGACCTATACATGCCTCCTGTAAGACCCCTTGAACAGTACATGACACAGACATCTTGGTGTTATTATTCTTCTTATAGTGTACTGTAAAATATGTCTTGGTTCTGAAATAAAACCTTTCACAACTATTAATATGAATATCTCAAAACTACCTTTTTAGAATTTGTTTCATTTTAAGACATATTGTTTGGAACAATATACTTTACAACAAGAATCATCAACTAGATTCAGCTATGAGCTGATTTTACTTGAGCGGATGGTCGGAACATAATTACAAATCATTTGTAGACTGCAAATTGACCGTAAGAAATCTAAACGGATATAATATTTGACTAAAACAATAATTTCAAACCTTGCTTATATTTGTATACGATTACCTGTCTCTCTTATGTGTGGGAATATATTTCCTAAATTAAAAAACTCACTTGGAGCTGATTTCCTGGTGTTTTTGCAGTATTTTATGTCCAACAATGAAAATTCCAATGAACAAAAAAAGAAATTGGGGGGCCAAATAAAACCACCAGCAGGCCTAATTCGGCCCATGGGCCACCAGTTGGGGAACCCTGCTCTACAAGTAAATCAAATTTCCAGAGTGAGCTCTCTGCTAATTCTGAAGGTATGATCAATTTTATGAGCATCGCCAACACAGTGAATGGGCAAAATATTTCAAAGGGAACTCTGCCGGTGACATAAAGGAGGACTGGAATTGGTTAGTGAACTATGTCAATATCTATGTATAAAAATGGGTCATATCATTAAAAGTATGATAGAGCCCACTCTGGAAATTCGACATGGTTTGAAGAGTATATTGTTACAATGTCTAAAAATAAGCCAGACTCCTGCTACCCAAGTCATAGACTGTTCTCTCCGCTAACGCACAGCAAGTGGTACCGGAGCGCCAAGTCTGGGACCAAACGTCTCCTGAACAGCTTCTACCCCTAAGCCACAAGACTGCTGAACAGTTAATAATATGTCTAACCTATTTGCATTGAGCCCCTTTTTAATTATACTGACTCTCTTGCACCGGCACTACGCAGACTCACTGGACTCCACCCGCACTGACTACATACACTCACTCACTCACTCACTCACTCACTCACTCACTCACGCATATTGACGTCACACACTCACACTTTCACATACGCTGCTGCTACTCTGTTTATTATCCATCCTGATTGTCTAGTCACGTTTAACCCCTACCTACAGTTGAAGTCGGAAGTAAAATTAGGTTGGAGTCATTAAAACTTGTTTTTCAACCACTCCACAAATTTCTTGTTAACAAACTATAGTTTTGGCAAGTCAGTTAGGACATCTACTTTGTACATGACACAAGTCATTTTTCCAACAATTGTTTACAGATTATTTCACTTATAATTCACTGTTTCACAATTCCAGTGGGTCAGAAGTTTACATAAACTAAGTTGACTGTGCCTTTAAACAGCTTCGAAAATTCCAGAAAATTATGTCATGGATTTAGAAGCTTCTGATAGGCTAATTGACATAATTTGAGTCAATTGGAGGTGTACCTGTGGATGTATTTCATGGCCTTCAAAACTCAGTGCCTCTTTGCTTGACATCATGGGAAAATCAAAAGAAATCAGCCAAGACCTTGTTGTACACCTCCACTACACCTTGCAAAAAAAATTGTACACCTCCACAAGTCTGGTTCATCCTTGGGAGCAATTTCCAAATGTCTGAAGGTACCACGTTCATCTGTACAAACAATAGTACGCAAGTATAAACACCATGGGATCACGCAGCCGTAATACCGCTCAGTAAGGAGATACGTTCTGTCTCCTAGAGATTAATGTAATTTGGTGCAAAAAGTGCAAATCAATCCCAGAAAAACAGCAAAGGACCTTGTGAAGATGCTGGAGGAAACAGGTACAAAAGTATCTATATCCACAGTAAAACGAGTCCTATATCAACATAACCTGAAAGGCCGCTCAACAAGGAAGAAGCCACTGCTCCAAAACCGCCATTAAAAAACAGATTACGGTTTGCAACTGCACATGGGGACAAAGATCGTACTTTTTGGAGAAATGTTCTCCGGTCTGATGAAACAAAAATGGAACTGTTCGGCCATAATGACCATCGTTATGTTTGGAGGAAAAAGGGGGAGACTTGCAAGCCGAAGAACACCATCCCAACCATGAAGCACGGGGTTAACAGCATCATGTTGTGGGGTGCTTTGCTGCCGGAGGGACTGGTGCACTTCACAAAAAAGATGGCTTCATGAGGAGGAAAATTATGTGGATATATTGAAGAAACATCTCAAGACATCCGTCAGGAAGTTAAAGCTTGGTGGCAAATGGGTCTTCCAAATGGGCAATGACCCCAAGCATACATCCAAAGTTGTGGCAAAATGGCTTAAGGACAACAAAGTCAAGGTATTGGAGTGGCCATCACAAAGCCCTGACCCCATTCCTATAGAAAATTTGTGGACAGAACTGAAAAAGCGTGTGCGAGCAAGTAGGCCTACAAACCTGACTCAGTTGCACCAGCTCTGTAAGGAGGAATGGGCCACAATTCACCCAACTTATTGTGGGAAGCTTGTGAAAGGCTACCCAAAACGTTTGACCCAAGTTAAACAATTTAAAGGCAATGCTACCAAATACTAATTGAGTGCATGTAAACTTCTGACCCACTGGGAATGTGATGAAAGAAATAAAAGCTTAAATAAATCATTGTCTCTACTATTACTCTGACATTTCACATTCTTAAAATAAAGTGTTGATCCTAACTGACTTAAAACTTCTTGTCAATAGGGGGAGCTGTTAGCACTATTTTTTCTTGATGTTCCCAAATTAAACTGCCTCGTACTCAATTCTTGCTCGTACAATATGCATATTATTATTCCTATTGGATAGAAAACACTCTCTAGTTTCTAAAACCGTTTGAATTATGTCTGTGCGTGAAACAGAACTGGACTTAGAGCAATTTCCCTAAGTGGAGTTGAGAATGCAGATTTTTCCAACCTGTTCTCAGACCTGTGTATAACTCTGCCTGTGTTCTATTCTATTGGTTGAGATGCACTGCATACGCCTTCCCCTGGGTGTCAGCGAATAGAGGGCCTTGAAATGGAGTCTCTAGGCAGATCCGAAAGTCTATAAATTGATTGGAATCAAAGGGTCCCCCCTTTTGATTCTTCGCGCTGACGCAGTGAGGACCTTGGCATGTCGTTTTAGAAGCTCCCGTTTTAGCTCCTAGATATATCCGGCTCTGTTTTTATTCGATATAGGCTTTAAAGACATCATAATCTTGTTATTTTAAACCGATTTATATCAGTTTATGTCAGTATATTGCGATTTTCGGGTATTTCATTTTCTGGCGTTGTAGGAAGTTGGGTATCTCTCTCTCGCATGCCATTGTTTACTGCTAATTGCAACGTGGAAGATGACTTTCTCCAACCCAGCAACGATTCTTTTGGACAAAGGACACCTATCCCAAGATTCTGATGGGAGGTCATAAAAAAGTAAGAATTATTTATGCTGATAATTCATTGTTCTGTTGAAAAAAGTCAAATGCATAAGACGCCATTACTTGCAGTGTAGCCTTGCTTTATCGCCATTAAAAAACTATTGCGCAGTAACGTTAATTTTAAAAATGTAATTCAGCGATTGCATTAAGAACTATTTTGTCTTTCAATTGCTGTCCAACCTGTATTTTTTTAGTCAAGTTTATGAATAGTTTTCGATAAGAATAGGTGCCTTTCCAAGATGGCGCCGGACAGATTGCTTGAGTATTTGGACACTATTGTCATTGTATAAGCACGATTTGTGCCGCTAAATATGCACATTTTCGAACAAACTCTATATGCATTGTGTAATATGATGTTACAGGACTGTCATCTGAAGAATTCTGAGAAGGTTAGTGAAAAAATTTATATATTTTGTTGGTTTATACGTTATCGCTCTTTTTGCCTTGAATCAATGCTGGGGTGATGTTTGCACATGTGGTAAGCTAATATAACGCTATATTGTGTTTTCGCTGTAAAACACTTAGAAAATCTGAAATATTGTCTGGATTCACACGATCTGTGTCTTTCAATTGCTGTACGCTGTGTATTTTTAAGAAATGTTTTATGATGAGTAATTAGGTAATACACGTTGCTCTCTGTAGTTATTCTAGTCGCTTTGGTGAGATTTGTGATGGTGGCTGCAATGGTAAACTATGATTTATACCTGAAATATGCAAATTTTTCTAACAAAACATATGCTATACAATAAATATGTTATCAGACTGTCATCTGATGAAGTTGTTTCTTGGTTAGTGGCTATTTATATCTTTATTTGGTCGAATTTGTGATAGCTACTGATGGAGTAAAAAACTGGTGGAGTAAAAAAAGTGGTGTCTTTTGCTAACGTGGTTAGCTAATAGATTTACATATTGTGTCTTCCCTGTAAAACATTTAAAAAATCAGAAATGATGGCTGGATTCACAAGATGTGTATCTTTCATCTGGTGTCTTGGACTTGTGATTTAATGATATTTAGATGCTAGTATTTACTTGTGACGCTATGCTAGGCTATGCTAGTAGCTTTTCTACTGATGGGGGTGCTCCCGGATCCGGGTTTGGGAGGTGTTAGAGGCTAAGACAGAGAATTTTTACTCTGATTAAATGTCAGCAATTGTGAAAAACTGAGTTTAAATGTATTTGGCTAAGGTGTATGTAAACTTCCAACTTCAACTGTACATGTACATATTGCCCCAATTACCTCGTAATCCTTGCAAATTGACTCGGTACCGGTACTCCTTGTATATAGTATTGTTATTTTGTGTGACTATTTCCTTTTTTGCAAATGTTTCTTACTTTTTACCTCTGCATCGTTGGGAAAGGACTCGTAAGTAAGCATTTCAAGGTAAAGTCTACACCTGTTGTATTCGCCACATGTGACAAATAAAAACATTTGATTTTATATGACTAAGATATCTGTATGATGTTCGGTTCACAGATCATACGTCTTACAGGAGGCATGTATAGGTCTAAAAAAAAAAGGCTTAAAATGGCTACTTTCGTCATGATTCTCTCAAACAGTTTGTGATACAAATAAAAGCATTTCAAACATCCTTCCTCCCAATGAAGTTTATATGTGAGAATTGCAAGAACAATCTGAGATAACAAAAATATTTTCTGCTCCCACTGGCGTGGGATCGCCCAATAGTTAGTGTTCTCACTCCATTTCAGGAGGTTAGTAAAATGTCATACAATCAAGGACTAAAGGATGTATCCTCAGGATGACTCAGGAAGTAAAGACAATATACTGCATGGCCTACAAGATGCTGTTTGATCTCACCAAGGGGCAGGGTGGAGTGGGTGACATGATTAAAAGAAGAAGACATATTTAAAAAATACTATAGTATACTATGCTCTAAATACTGTAGTATTCCTATATTTATATACTATCGTATTCAGTGTAGTGTTTTTACGGAAGCATATTATAGTTTTCACTGTAGTGTTTTTGCAGAAGTATATTGTAGTATTCACTGCAGTGTTTTTGCGGACATGACTAATATAGTATAGTATTCACTGTAGTTTTTGCAGAAATATACTATAGGTTTTCACTGTAGTGTTTTTGCGGACTTTACTGTAGTGTTTTTGTGGACATAACTCTAGTATACTGTAAAGCTTACTACAGTATAAATACTGAAAATATTCCTACAGTAAAAACTATAGCATATACTATAGTAATTACTGTAGTTTTTACAGATATTGTTCTAGTATTTACTATGTTTTTTGTGGTATTTTTTTTGTACTTTTTACCCCTTTTTCGCCCCAATTTTGTGACATCCAATTGGTACTTATAATCTTGACCCATCACTGCAAACTCATGTTTGGATTTGGGAGAGGCTCATAGAAATGGAGGATTTCTCCTTGAGGAAACCTGCTGGGCAAAAATAGCAAATGTTCCATAACCTGTAGGTAGGTAGGTAGAACTGGAGTCTGATCAGATAGTTCAGAGCATCTGTTCTTTTTTACAATCTGTAGGGAAGACAATATATAGTCTATACATGGCATGTAGGTATCTCACTCATAGTTAGCACAAATTGAGATATGGGGGCAATGATGAAAAAAGCACAAAATGTTCATACTTGAGTAAAACTAAAGAACCTTAAAAGAAATGACAAGTAAAAATGAAAGTCACCCAGTAAAATACTACTTGAGTAAAAGTCAAAAAGTTTTTGGTTTTAAATGTACTTTAGTTTTAAAAGTAAAATAAAAATATTGTAAAATTCCAGACGGCACAATTTCTTTTTTTTTTTCTTTTTTTTTACAGATCGCCAGGGGCACACTACAACCCTCAGATGTAATTTACAAACAAAGCATGTGTTTAGTGAGTCCGCCAGATCAGAGGCAGTAGGGATGACCAGGGATGTTCTCTTGATAAGTTTGTGAAATAGACAATTCTCCTGTCCTGCTGAGCATTCAAAATGTAACGAGTACTTTGGGTGTCAGGGAAAATGTAAGGAGTAAAAAGTACATTATTTTCTTTAGGAATGTAGTGGAGTAAAAGTAAAAGTTGTCAAAAATATAAATAGTAAAGTACAGATACCCCAAAAAACTACTTAAGTAGTGCTTTCAAAACTGTTTACTTAAGTACTTTACACCACTGTATGGGGGATGGGAATGTGAAGCATATGCAAATTAAAATAATCTAGTATAACTATATATATTTTTTTTTTTTTTTTACTGTTTTTGTGGACATTACTGTAGTATTTACTAGTGTTTTTTGCAGATAATGCTGTATTATTTAATCTAGTATTATACAGTATACAATAAAAAACATATAGTAAGCACTACACACGATCGAGGGATACTACGGTGTGTAGTATAGTATTCTACAGTATATTTAAAAAATATATAGTTAGCAGTACACGATAGAGGGATATTACAATGTGGAGTGTAGTATTCACCAGTATACTACACAATCCAATAGTAAGCACTATACAGTCAAGAGATACTACAGTGTGTAGTATAGTATTCCACAGTATACTACAAAAGTATATAGTAAGCACTACACGATCAAGGGATACTACAGTGTGCAGTATACTATATACCATTCTACATTTTAGACATTTAGCAGAATCTCTTATCCAGAGCGACTTACAGGAGCAATTAGGGTTAAGTGCCTTGCTCAAGGGCACATCGACAGATGTTTCACCTTGTCGGCTCAGGGATTCGGACCAGTGTCTTTTCGGTTACTGTATACCGCTATAGTATAACACAAAATTATTTGGTAAGTTCTACACATGATCCAGGGATACTACAGAGTGTACTATAGTATTCTATAGTAAAATGTAGCATTGTTTTATGTGGGAAGATACAGTATGTTAGTAAGAGCAATGAATCAATGGCCAAATTGTTAGGCCTCATATGGGGTGGTTAGTATACCAGTCACCACTCAGTTAGTAGTAAAGCAGGAAAGGGTTGCTATTTCCTTTGGTTTATCTTTTATAAGATAATACACATCAGTGTCTATGCAGACTGCAAACCAAGCACTGAGCTGCAACGCCTTTTGGAGGTTGGTCACACAATGGACAGAGGGACAAACATTTGTCAGCCATTATTTGTTAAGATAGAATACTTCAGCTTTAATGAAATGCAATTCTTTAGCTTTAATGAAATACAATTCTTTAGCATAGTTACTGTATGATTTGTAATATATATATTTTTTAAATCAATCGTCACCCTGAGCAGAAGTGTGTGGTCAACCTAGGTGCGCTTTTTCTTTAAATCTATTGGTTGATCCAGCTTTCCATCCCAGATCCTGGAATCACTCACCATTGTGCTTTAGGGGGCCAAAAGTAACATGTCTCAAGCAACATATCACACTTAAGGTTATAACAGATTGATAAATACATAGTTCTTGTATATGATTTTGGGTGATCTGTGTCTGGCGGGAGAAGGGTTTCAGGAAAATGGGAGAGGACTCTGTCTCAGACTCAGGGCACAAAGCAAAGGGTTAGTGAGTGTGTTAGAAATTACAAGTCCAGCCAACATCATCCATAGTACAGTTGAGTATTAGTAACAATAGGTCTGTTAGCAGACGTTAGTACTGTTAGGTATTAGAGGGTTATTGTTAGTGTATTTATTAAGGAATGCCAAGAGAGCTGTTGACAGTTGGGGGTTTGATTTCAGAGTGTAAGAATATTAATGACAGTAACAGCCCCACTCTTAAACACACAATGTACACACACACACACACACACACACACACACACACACACACACACACACACACACACACACACACACACACACACACACACACACACACACACACACACACACACACACACACACAGTGGTTTTAACAGACCATTAGGTTAAGGATGGTTTTAACCAGGGAGAGTCAGACAAGGCACTTCTCCAGTACTTGGGTTTCAGTTTGGTTGATTAGTGAATGTTAGACTGTTAGTCCAGGTTAGTAAACCAGGATTACCCCAGTGTTGGTTAGTTCTTTACGACTCCAGCTAAGGTTACTCAGAGTACATGCAGCAATCACAAGACAAACCAGGCCTCGGGAAACCGTCTAAGAACTACACCCCCAACACAAACACAGCTACACACACTGACACAACTCTAACATCCTCAACACTCCTGTAACGTTAGGGTAGACTAATGTTACCAAACCATCCGCACAGGCTTGTCATGGGTGTGCTCCCTGCTAGCTTGGTTAGGAGCACATCATTGAAATGAACAGCAAGACCATCTCAGCAGACTCAATCTTGTTAGTCATGTTAGACGTCAGAGATTGGAGGAGGTGAGTAAGGTGTTAAAGTGTTGCCAAGGTTACAGAGAAGACAAAGGACAGTGCTGACAGCATGAGGAGAAGCAGGCATCAGAGAGAGGTGTTAGTCAACTGCAGTGTCAGTGCTTTGATCAGCTGAACAGTGTGGAAGGGGATCAGAACGTGTTAGAGTTATTTACAAAGGAGAGGAGAGAAAGCATCCCTCAGTTAAACAGTATTTCGAGGAAGGAAATGCAAAGCACCAAAGCGTCAGACACACAACACTACAACTCCACCCCTTATGAGTCTCTCTTATGGCATGAAATGTGGTCCTATCCAATAAAGTCCTGAACAATGTGGCACAAAAGACTACAAGTAGCCCTTTCCTGCAGTCAAATTACCAAATCGCCCTCTAGTGGACTCATGGGTGGAATGTTATTCATATCTTTCATCATTAATAAACATTATTTCAAAAACCCGCCGAAAATTCTGTGTTTCTATGGTTTTGTAATGTTTCAGTCTTCTTTGATGTATATAAACTGTAATATTGGGATGCAAACTCAAACTTGAATACATTTCAAATGTATATCTGATATGGTACAGGTCTTTTTTTAAGCCCATAACCATGTATGTGAGGTGTATACTCTTGTTTCATAGTGGATTTGTTTAAGACAACCAAGAAACACTGTGACTGATTTAGCTCATTGCAGTAAAAGGTTAAAGGGAAACCAGCAATGTGCCAATGATACTTCCATTTTAAGTAGGCTAAGTAAAATATCCAAATAATCACAGCAAGGTGATACACTTCTAACACATATTGATAGATAAAGAAGTGTGGCTGTGCCCCATCAGCAGTGGGTGAATGCCAATGTTGTGCCCCTTTCTCAGTGGGTGAAAGCCATAGGTCCCAGTTCCAGTCCCAGTTCGGTAAGGATGAACCGCGTTGACAACTGCAGAGGGAATGACATGACAACACAGTCACTGAGTTCTGTTCTACACAACACAGTAAGGTGTGTAGAAAACTGAGCAGCAGAGAAAGATGAAGATGATGAACTGAGTAGTAGACAGTTTGACAGGCTGGGAGAAATAGTCATTGTGTCAGTTTACTGAGGACACCTCAACTAAGACAAATGGAGGGAGCAGAGACGCAGGCACTGGTTCAGGCTGACATGGTGCTACGGTGAAGAGGAGAACAGACATTTAGTCTGCACTTTACTGTTTCAGTCTAAACATGAAATGTCACTCATTTTGTCACAAACTTCAAGTCATAAGCAAGAGGGCTTGTGTGTGTGCAATCAGGTTTTTGCCAATGGGGAGGATTCTAAGAATTACTACAGTTCAAGGACCTATGTGTTACCTTGGTAAACCACATATGTAGACGACCCTTCCAAATGCAGCCTCTATTTCTCTCTAGCTCTTGGTTGACCTGACCCAACCAAACATTTTATAGGCCTATCTGGCACATGTCAGATATTAAAACTCATCAGCCATGAAAGCAGATTAGACTAATCTGATTTAGTTATGGTTCTGCTTTCAGGTTGTTTTGTTCTCCGCCTTCTTTCTCTGGCAGTATAGGTCGACTGCACTGTTAAAATGCGGTGGATTAATATACAGTTGAATTCGGAAGGTTACATTCACCTTAGCCAAATACATTTAAACTCAGTTTTTCACAATTGCTGACGTTTAATCAGAGTAAAAATTCCCTGTCTTAGGTCAGTTAGGATCACCACTTTATTTTAAGAATGTTAAATGTCAGAATAATAGTAGTGACACTGATTTATTTAAGCTTTTATTTCTTTCATCACATTCCCAGTGGGTCAGAAGTTGACATACACTCAATTAGTATTTGGTAGCATTGCCTTTAAATTGTTTAACTTGGGTCAAACGTTTTGGGTAGCCTTTCACAAGCTTCCCACAATAAGTTGGGTGAATTTTGGCCCATTCCTCCTTACAGAGCTGGTGTAACTGAGTTGGGTTTGTAGGCCTCCTTGCTCGCACACACTTTTTCAGTTCTGCCCACAGATTTTCTATAGGATTGAGGTCAGGGCTTTCTGATGGCCACTCCAATACCTTGACTTTGTTGTCCTTAAGCCATTTTGCTACAACTTTGGATGTATGCTTGGGGTCATTGTCCATTTGGAAGACCCATTTGCGACCAAGCTTAAACTTTCTGACTGATGTCTTGAGATGCTGCTTCAATATATCCACATAATTTTCCATCCACATACTTTTCCTTCCTCATGATGCCATCTTTTTTGTGAAGTGCACCAGTCCCTCCTGCAGCATATCACCTCCACAACATGATGCTGCCACCCACGTGCTTCACGGTTTGGATGGCGTTCTTTGGCTTGCAAGCCTCACCATTTTCCTCCAAACATAACGATGATCATTATGGCCAAATAGTTCAATTTTTGTTTCATCAGACCAGAGGACACTTCTCCAAAAAGTACAATCTTTGTCCCCAGTTGCAAACCATAGTCTGGCTTTTTTATGGCGGTTTTGGAGCAGTGGCTTCTTCCTTGCTGAGCGGCCTTTCAGGTTATGTTGATATAGAACTTGTTTTACTGTGGATATAGATACTTTTGTACCTGTTTCCTCCAGCATCTTCACAGTGTCCTTTGCTGTTGTTCTGGAATTGATTTGCACTTTTTGCACCAAAGTACGTTCATCTCTAGGAGACACAACGCGTCTCCTTCCTGAGCAGTATGACAGCTGCGTGGTCCCGTGATGTTTATACTTGCGTACTAATGTTTGTACAGATTAACGTGGTACCTTCAGGCGTTTGGAAATTGCTCCCAAGGATGAACCAGACTTGTGGAGGTCTACAATTTTTTTTCTGAGGTCTTGGCTGATTTCTTTTGATTTTCCCATTATGTCAAGCAAAGAGGCACTGAGTTTGAAGGTAGGCCTTGAAATACATCCACAGGTACGCCTCCAATTGACTCAAATTATGTTACTTAGCCTATCAGAAGCTTCTAAAGCCACGACATCATTTTCTGGAATTTTCGGAGCTGTTTAAAGGCACAGTCAACTTAGTGTATGTAAACTTCTGACCCACTGGAATTGTGATACAGTGAATTATAAGTGAAATAATCTGTCTGTAAACAATTGTTGGAAAAATGACTTGTGTCATGCACAAAGTAGATGTCCTAATCGACTTGCCAAAACTATAGTTTATTAACAAGTAATTTGTGGAGTGGTTGAAAAACAAGTTTTAATGACTCCAACCTAAGTGTATGTAAACTTCCGACTTCAACTGTATAAACACACTAAACTAATCCCTTACATATACCCCCTCTCTCAGCACGAGGAGATACTGTACAGCACAACCTCAATGGTAGCACTGTTCTTTGTGTGAGTATAAGGCCCTTGAACCAGTGTGTAACGAGATGTCTCATTGCTCAAACGCCTAACAAAGCCTCAGTCATATCTAGAGAACAGAGAAAACAGTCTACCTCAGTATAGGTTACCAGTTGGTCTCTTTAACAAGGTCATTTAGCAAATAATTGTGCCTTCTTAGTCAATGACTTCAATGGAAATCTACATTAGCTTGATAAATAGTGTTACCTGTTTAAAAACAGCTTTGTTGACAGCCTTGTCAGTCAGGACATGTCGTTGACTCGTCTAAATAGGCTCTGAGGGCTGGCACCATCCCAGCATCTTCCTCAGGATATATCTGGAGATAAACACAGAGCAGAGAGCAGCAGAAAGTGGAACGCAACCCCCTGGAACACCTGTCCCCAAAACCCTACCAAGGACGTGCTGGACCTTGACCATTGGCCTTGACTACTACCAATAGATACTATGAACTGCAGTCGGCCAGGGTTACTAAATTAGTCTGCAAAATCACCAAGAATCATAGGCGTTGAGGAACAGTATCTAATGGACCTGAATAACCTTTTTTTTCTAACTTATTTGATTTTTTTTTACTTTGAACTAACCTAATTTAAATGAATAACTTGTTACGACAGCTCCCCTAATACCAACAATAGTCATTGAAAAATATCACGGAATGGAGCACACAAGACAGAATTACCATCAATAACGGCTGTTAAACCTCTGCCTTTACAAGAACCCCCTCCACAGTATGAGGATATACTGGACACATACCCATTTGTCTCTCCCTACTCCTGTATTCACCAGTCAGTCAGGGACACCAGGGAACCCCAGTCATCATGGGGTCTTGCATTCCGACAGCTGGGCTGTGGGTTTGGCCACTGTATACAGAGGGCATCCATTAGCCAACAGCACTATGTAAACAGCAGCAGTGGAGGTGGACAGGGTGATATAAGAACTGTTTGTAATAAAACTAGATTGATCCACACTACCCCTGCGTCATCACATGCTGATGCCATAGAGGGGCTGCGAGCATGAATGTCTGCCCAAAGAAAAATACATGTTGATTATTCCTATCCTATGATTACGTTTTTAAACTCCATAATGGAACACCAGATTGCCAAAACGGACAAGGCATAGGATGCTGTGGTGGCTCACTCACACTCACTGCGCTGTTGCTGCATTCAAATGTCTCAATTATTAATGTAGGGTTAGACTAGTTGGTCCTGCGGAGCTTTGTGTGTGCGTGTCTGCTTGTATTAGGCGTTTGCCTTTAAACTTCACTGAAATGGGTGTTGAAAGGGTATTTAGCTCTTATAAAACTGTCGTACTACACGA
Organism: Salvelinus fontinalis; assembly: GCF_029448725.1. NCBI lineage: Eukaryota > Metazoa > Chordata > Actinopteri > Salmoniformes > Salmonidae > Salvelinus > Salvelinus fontinalis. The sequence continues at coordinate 33,332,470 of NC_074668.1, read as the reverse complement.
GCGCATCATAAAACGTAATTTCAAAATGAACCTCGCAATGACGATTTGTCAAACCCAGCTTGAATGATTAAACACCATACATTATGATTGTTTTAATCATCTTATTTATACCCTATGTTCTCCTGCGCATGATGTAAATGGGACAACAATTGTATGTCTGAGGCTACGGTCTTGGAAGCTAATCACATATTAAAATGTAGAATGAAATGTCATGTTATTAAACGAATATCAGAAAATCGGTCAGTGGTCTCCTACCTTTTGCAATGATGTAAGTTTGACCACCGGTCCACAATGCACCAGTCTCGCAGCATCTGTGTCAGTCAGTAAGGCTGCGATGAAGCGCTCGAGCTGTCCGATCCCCTTCGGGTAGGATGAGAGATGTGCAAAATTATTAATCATATAGTGTAGATATTCTAAATTTAAAGCGAATCCTTACCAATGGTTTTGTGATGCGCAGTGCACAAAAACATATTCCAACTTACCCATGCATCGATCTCCTCTAAAATGAGGACGTGCTGTGGAGTGCGTCACGTTGCTTGAGCAGAGGTCTGGTAAATGGCGAGCAGCTGCCTCTGATGGGCGGTTAAAAGAGAGTAAATAAAAAGACAGAAGCCTGGACAAAGGAGTGTTTGGATGGCATGAGATTAACCAGTATGCAGATGTCTGTATTTTATATGCAAGCGCATTTAGGCTACGGACTCCAGCTGCCATAAATATACGTCCTATTGTTACTACAAACTCGTGACAGAATGCCCGTAGGTCTCCTCCACCATCTGCGTCTCCTCTATAATCGAAACGTGTCTGTATGCGTTGTCCCAACCTTTTCAAATGGGCTACAACAACAGGATCTCTGCGGTGAGCTAGAATAGAATAGAATGAAGCATACTGTAAATACGGGCCCTATCCTATACCACAATGTAAACCCAGTGTCCAGTTAGGTAAAAGAAAAACTGAAATTATCACATTAATAGCCTTGCCTGCACAGCGTCATGGAGAAATTAAATGTAAGCACACTCCTGTCTGTGACCCCTTATAACCTAATCTAAATACGAGCTTAATCTTATACAGAAAGCAATTATATGCACATATATACACACACACACACACACAAACAGTACCAGTCAAAAGTTTGGACACATCTACTAATTCCAGGGTTTTTCTTTATTTTTTACTATTTTCTACATTGTAGAATAATAGTGAAGACATCAACATTATGAAATAACACATATGGAATCATGTAGTAACCAAAAAAAGGTGTTTTGGAAGAATATGAAGAATCCTATATTTGACATTCTTCAAAGTTGCCTTGATGACAGCTTTGCACACTCTTGGCATTCTCTCAACCAGCTTCATGAGGTAGTCACCTGGAATGCATTTAAATTAACAGGTGTGCCTTGTTAAAAGTTAATTTGTGGAATTTCTTTCCTTCTTAATGTGTTTGAGCCAGTCAGTTGTGTTATGACAAGGTAGGGGTGGTATACAGAAGTTACCCCTATTTGGTAAAACCAAGTCCATATTATGGTAAGAACAGTTCAAATAAGCAAAGAGAAATAACGGTCCATCATTACTTTAAGACATGAAGGTCAGTCAATACGGAAAATTTCAAGAACTTTGCAAGTTTCTTCAAGTGCAGTCGCAAAAACCACCAAGCACTATGATGAAACTCTCTCATGAGGACCGCCACAGGAAAGGAAGATCCAGAGTTACCTCTGTTGCAGAGGATAAATTCAAGTCAAAAAGGCAAAGGGTGGCTACTTAACACTTTTTTTGGTTACTACATGATTCCATGTGTTATTTCATAGTTGTGATGTTCTCACTATTATTCTACAATGAAGAAAATAGTAAAAAGAAAGAAAAACCCTTGAATGAGTGGGTGTGACCAAACTTTTGACTGGTACTGTATATACATATACACACATATCAACTGTTGCTACCAGACTTAACTATTGCTAATACTGTACAATTTAAACACTTGCCCCCCAATCCCCCCTTCCATGATACATAAATATCATGGAAGGGGGGAATAAATATTATACTATAAATTGGACCTTCCTGTATTATACTTATGCTAAAATGTCTACATGATCTACTTCGTTCATCACACAAAACACTTTGTAATTTGGGTGAACTATCCCTTTAAAAGAAACGCGTTGTAAGATGTGGTCACTTCGGGATTCCGTAGCTGATGAAAATAAACAGACATCACTTTGCTTCTTCCTGAAAAGAATGTGAGGCCGCGCACTGAATTGAGGTGGGTTGTATTTATGTTTTCAATGTTTATAATTGGTAAAGGATATTTTGGCATATGTATTGAACTATTTTAATAAACAGAGAGCTATGATCAAGTTGCTGTTGATTAGCTGCTTCCTAGCAACTGGCTGGCTTTGTTAGCTGTATGGAGATATTTTTTCCATCCCCCCCGGCGGCACCCCATTAAAGTTCGTTAAAGGGGCAACCGACGCCCTTGCAATTGAATGGAGCATGTTTTATGCAGAGGCGGTCGCCGGGGGACACGTGTGTGTGTATAGCGGGCTGCATACGTTCCAGTTGGACGCAGATGACAAACGACGTAAAAAGGAATCGCGCAGTCAGCCGGTCGGTTGGGGATAGGCAGTTAACTAAATATTTCAGACTCGTTGCACAAATTATTATGAGGTCAGTCATACATTTTCTTAGTATTTGGAATGCAATGTCAGTGGATTTGTTTATTAGTGATTCTGCTCAATCCAATCCCCTCGAACGTGGTGATAAAATAATCAGTTAAAGCTAATTTCCTGAAATTCTACACTTGCCATGTTAATGTTATCTGAGAGGAGTTACTAAATCAATGGGGGTCCCAAGCCTGGTCGGTATTCGGCCATAATTTTATTTTTTTATTTTTTACCGTTATTTTACCAGGTAAGTTGACTGAGAACACGTTCTCATTTACAGCAACGACCTGGGGAATAGTTACAGGGGAGAGGAGGGGGATGAATGAGCCAATTGTAAACTGGGGATGATTAGGTGGCCATGATGGTTTGAGGGCCAGATTGGGAATTTAGCCAGGACACCGGGGTTAACACCCCTACTCTTACGATAAGTGCCATGGGATCTTTAATGACCTCAGAGAGTCAGGACACCCGTTTAACGTCCCATCCGAAAGACGGCACCCTACACAGGGCAGTGTCCCCAATCACTGCCCTGGGGCATTGGGATATTTTTTTTAGACCAGAGGAAAGAGTGCCTCCTACTGGCCCTCCAACACCACTTCCAGCAGCATCTGGTCTCCCATCCAGGGACTGACCAGGACCAACCCTGCTTAGCTTCAGAAGCAAGCCAGCAGTGGTATGCAGGGTGGTATGCTGCTGGATAATACTAATTACGCCATGGCATCATAATTATTAGTTTAGATAGATGGCTAGACTAATTTACCAATCTAAAAGATTGTTGAGTGACTGACATAAGACCATAACCACATGTCGAAATTGCACCTTGTGTAGTCTATTCTAACTCAATAAGTTGAGACCCCGACTGAGTTCCTAAATCTTGTTTAAAAAGTCGCAACATATATACTTTAAGGCCGACTTCCACAGCTCTAGTACAAGATTAGCTCTAGTGCCCCAAAGCCTGTTTCAGCATGGGCAGTGCCATTGAAGACTTGTCAAAGTTGGTGGATAAATGTCTTACTCAGGCTGCTTAACATTGAAAAGAAAATACACTTGTCTGCTTAAGGCAGAGTTTTCCAACCCTATCCTTTGGGCCCCCCTCCCATGATCTTTCACATTTTTGTTCAAACCCTAAACTGGCACACCTGATTCAATTAGCCAACTAATCATCAGGCCTTTGATTAATTGAGTCAGGTCTGCCAGTTTAGAGTTAAAGCACAAATGTGAAAGTCTGCGGGGGCCAGAGGAGAGGGTTGGGAAACCCTGGCTTAAGGCACCAATGCGATAGCAGCTGGGTCTGGTCTGCTTAGTTCAGGGGTGTCAAACTCATTCAACAGAGGGCCCAGTGTCTGCGGGTATATGTTTTCTCTTTCAATGAAGCCCTAGACAACCAGGTGAGGGGCGTTCCTTACTAATTAGTGACCTTAATTCATTAATCAAGTACAAGGGAGGAGCAAAAAAAACACACACTCAGCCCTCCTTGGAATGAGTTTGACACGTGCTGTATATGAACCAGAAAAAAAGTGAGTGAGATGTCTCTGGACTTGACTTTCACCATTTTGAAGTAGTCAACTGGATGGGACTTCCTATGGGTTAAGGAAGAATCACATAATTCCCTCCAGGTCATCAGGAGGGATCAGCCAATGAATTATACTCCTGAGTAAACGTTCCATAACTGAAGAGGGCAGTAAATCAGCAACCTTGTCTTTTATACCTGTTCAGACAACACACTTCAGGTGGCAGTAAACACCCTTGACTACTTTAAAAATGGAGAAAGCCCTCAATGGTGCTGCCCATTTTAAGGCACAGCTGCAAAGAAAGGCCCCCTATGTGGTAGGCCTACCTGTGATGTTCAACACCTGGCACGTATTCATTACGGCGTTTTGTTGCAAAAACTTTCTTGAACGAAACGGTGAGAGATCTACATGAATTTGCAAGCTGCGTGACAAATGGTGCTTTGACTCCAATCTGCAGTTGCTCTCAGCTCAACGCTGGGATTGCTGTGGAGTAAGTTTGAGGGGTGAATGTAGCACATGGGGATGTCCACATGCACTGCCGAATAACTAGCTTTTTGCAAAGCACAACGGGTAAGACACTTCGGGCGAGCGGTCACGTGCTAACATGGCAGAGGTCCTGGTTTCAAGCCTCAGCGTGAGCCTAATCAGGAGAAGGCAGTACTTGCTAAGCAGGCAGCGTGATGTCCGCTACATATGGCCATGACACACTTATTTACTTCCCTTCAATCATTTGAAAGGAAATGGCTGGTCTAAGAAATATAGTGGAAACTTCCCCTAACCCAGCCCATGGCTGCATCCCAAATGGCACCCTATTAGCTGCCTTTTATAGGTAGCTACTTTTGACAGGAGCCTTATGGGCCTTGATCAAAGTAGTGCACTATATAGGGAGATTTGTGGAAGATGGAACCCATGTCTCCACCAAGCCAATGCTTTTAGATTTGTGTTAAGTAGTCTGCAGGTGCTTGGAATGCAGCCAGATTATTCTATAAATTCATGTGTTGTTGCCTAACAAGTGTCTTTCTCCCATCTATTTTAAGTGTCATCTTGTCTGCCAGTCAGCTATCCATGGTCCACACACAACTCTGCCTACGTACTTCCTTTGGTTAACCTGTTTCAATGCATCAGTCTGGTGAACAGAGACTTGCAGGTTTGTGTCAAGTTACCGAACACCTTTTCCTCAGCAACGGCAGAGCGGCAAATGATAAGGCTGTCATATCTCGTTTCAACATCACCTGCATCATCAATGCCACACAAAACATCACAAACACTTCCACTGCAGAGGTGGAATATGTCCATATACCTGTTACAGACTCTCCATCTTCTCCTCTGAGCGACTTCTTTGACGAGGTAGCAGATAAAATCCAACTCGTTGGGGAGCAGTGTGGACACACATTGGTTCACTGCAATGCAGGTGTGAGTCGCTCAGCTACGTTATGCTTGGTGTATCTAATGAAGTACCATGGAATTACACTTTTGGAGGCCCACAAAAAGGTAAAATCTTGTCGACCTATTATTAGACCAAACAGTGGATTCTGGAAGCAACTCATCCAGTATGAACGCAAGCTCCGTGGTTGTGCCACAGTCACAATGATCACGTCCCCCATGGGTGAAATACCTGACATTTATGAAGAGGAGACCAAAGATATGCTTCCTCTTTGACATGCACTGTTTGTTAAAATGATTGTCAACCCCATTGTAAAAATGCATTAATACTCTTGTTTTATATCCAGTATGTTGATTTGGAAGTGGTCCTCTCAAATGTATTTGTAAACTTTGATTCAGAAATAAAAATTAGTTGTACAATGTCACTTTACGATTTACAACTAAACAAAAAAAGGTTTGTCTGTTTTGTAAAGGCTACAACTTCAAGTGTCATCCAGGGTAAGAAGTGTTCACATGTAGAAAGGTTTTATAAATACATTCAAATGACAATGAATATTGTTAAATACATTTTATTCATTTCAACTCCCACCAAAAAAGAAAAACATTTGCATTGTTGTGTGACAGTGACAAAACCACAGCAAGTATAGTATAAAATGTCATTTCTAATCTAATTTAGCTTAAATTGGTCCAGCATACAAAAAGGATCTGTGCAAAATGAATACTTCCATTTGCCATATACTCAACTGACTATTGAAAAGCACATTGTACAGAAAGATCTCTATGAAACAAGGCCCTGGGTAGAAATATAGTGATCATTTAGGATGCAGACACATGAAAAATATACACTGGCTCAGTCTTAAAAATATTATCTGATATTCTTCAATCTTCTACATTCCTTGGAATGTTAATCAATACTCTTAATTTTGTCAAAACGTCTATCCTACTGTAACGGATGTGAAATGGCTAGCTAGTTAGCGGGTACGCGCTAGTAGCATTTCAATCAGTTACGTCACTTGCTCTGAGACTTAAGTAGTGTTGCCCCTTGCTCTGCAAGGGCCGCGGCTTTTGTGGAGCGATGGGTAACGACGCTTCGTGAGTGTCAGTTGTTGATGTGTGCAGAGGGTCCCTGGTTCGCGCCCGTGTCGGGGCGAGGGGACGGTTTAAAGTTATACCGTTACATTGGTGCCGTGACCCGGATCACTGGTTGCTGCGGAAAAGGAGGAGGTTGAAAGGGGCGTGAGTGTAACGGATGTGAAATGGCTAGCTAGTTAGCGGGTACGCGCTAGTAGCATTTCAATCAGTTACATCACTTGCTCTGAGACTTAAGTAGTGTTGCCCCTTGCTCTGCAAGGGCCGCGGCTTTTGTGGAGCGATGGGTAATGACGCTTCGTGGGTGTCAGTTGTTGATGTGTGCAGAGGGTCCCTGGTTCGCGCCCGTGTCGGGGCGAGGGGACGGTTTAAAGTTATACTGTTACACTACCTAAAGCCCTCAAATGACAGCTTTGTTGAGACCATGAAAAGTTTGGGACAGATCAGCTATTTTGGGGTCCCGAGTGGCGCAGCGGTCTAAGGCACTGTATCTCAGTGCATGAGGCATCACTACAGTCACTGGTTCGAATCCAGGCTGAATCACATCTGGCCGTGATTGGGAGTCCCATAGTGCGGCGCACAATTGGCCCAGCGTCGTCCGGGTTTGGCCGGGGTAGGCAGTCATTGTAAATAAGAATTTGTTCTTAACTGACGTGCCTAGTTAAATAAAGGTAAAATTAAAAAATATTGTCCCTCTTTAGAAAGAACATAAATACATAATGCCCCCCTTCACATGCTAGATAGCTCTAATCCTCGGGAGAGCCCTGCACGTGCATGAATTTTAGCACTAACCAAGCCCGCCACATTCAGGCACTACTCTGCCCCGGCCCAATTACTTCTGCCAAATTTAAAGGCCCAGCCCTGCCCGAAACCAGAAATAACTTCCTCACTTAGTAAATCCATTAGCTGCTCCTCTCTGTCCATCTCTCGCTCCCTGCGCGCAAGCAGCACGCTCTGCATGCACTATTCTCATGGCGGCTCATTATATGTAACCATAGCAACGGCTCCGTTTGGGCTGCTCTGCTCAATGGCGAGACATGCGAGAAGTGTTAAAGCCGTTGATCAGGCAATGCCGTCAACCAATCATGTCAATGCAGAGCTATACAAAGCTATAGGGAGCCCTCCGCATTGACACAAAATCTGGGCGGCGATGCGGCCTCCGCAAGCCTCCAGAGGAGCCGCAGCTGCATCACACCCTCTGTACAGAGGCGCATGTAACAATGCTGGGAGCTCCGTACAGCTCCACATTGACATGATTGGTTGATGGTAGGTGGGGGCGGTACATCCCGTATAAATACAAACGCACTTCCTTGACAACAACTTTGCTCTGCTCCTCAAGAATTATGAATGCCCTGACTTCTGCAGAGACCGCATCGCAGTAAATGCTCTACGGCCAATTCAGATGCCAGATTAACCATACATCGGCTTTTAGCTACTTTTTGTCACTCTAAACTTCTACAAAACTCAAGGAACATTATTTTTTTTGGGGGGGGGGGGCTAGGACAGTTTCGGAAACCCTGATCTAATTGAATGCTAGACAGTCAGAGAGCATCGAAAATTACCAAACTGATGGATATTGGAATATTTTTTTCAGATTCTGACAGCTAGGAAATATAACATTTTACGTGTGGCCCTCCAAACCTCGTGAAGATAATGCTTTTGACACCCCTGCTCTAATATATTTGGAATTTAGGCCTAGGTTAAGTTCAGTATCATTCATCCACATGCATTATCAGTCACACAATCACTTTCACTGTTTTTCACTTACTGACACTCCAACCAACACAATGCAACTAAAACGCCCCTTTCCTCTGCCATCTCAGAAGGGATCAAGCTAAAAAGAAAATACAACACTCCAAAACATACAAGAAGTACCTTTACATTCATCTGGCCAACATTGTGGTCATCATAGCAGGTGTCCAACTACTGTCCAATAGTACTTGCAAACACTAAGGGACCAGTTGGAATCCTCACAATACAACTTCTTCTGTGACAAAAAAAATCATCCTGAGTCAGTACATCAAGTTATTATATCAGTCAGATGGACTGACTGAGAAAACAAAGGACGCCCCAAAGTAGCACAATAACACAGGAGTGCAAACACAAGCATGCTTATCTTTCTCAGCAACAGTATCCTGTGCATAGTCATGCAATAAGCATCCAAAGACAAACATCTATTAATTAAGTAATACCCATTTGTTAAAAAAGAAAAAAAAATCAATATTGATTAAACCAAGCAAGTCTTCTTTCACCAGGAATCAGTTTGGTGCCTTATTTCATCTTAACACCTATATCCACAGTTTTCTGGCATTGACTTTATGACAGTGATGCACCTTCACTACTGAAGAAGAAAATAAACGAAATTAGTGCCAGACAGGGAAACAACATACAATCTGCTTCTGAAACCCTGCAACACACATAGGGAGCGTCATATCTTTATTCAGAACCCTCCATGTATGGACAGAGCAATAAATAAAACAATAAAAAGGGATTGAATTGACTATGGAATCCATATTTTTCATACTTACATTCTGTTCCAGCTTGGTGTACTCTGCGCCTTTGGGCCGACGTCCCGATCTCGACCTCTTTCCCTCGACGCAATAGGCAATGATCTGACAAAAACAGAAAATAATAGGCCTGTGTCACAACTTGTTTAATTGACTGTTCTCTTACATGTTTTTAGCTAACACAATCATATCACTAGTGTCTTGGATGTGCTTGTTCTGGAGATGGACTAATTCATATACTGAAGAAAAATATAAAAACGCAACAATTTCCAAGATTTGACTGAGTTACAGTTCATGTAAGGAAATCAGTAAATTGAAATACATGAATTAGGCCCTAATCTATGGATTTCACATGACTGGGCAGGGGAGCAGCCATTGGCCCACTCACTCGGGAGTCAGGCCCAGCCACTGGGAAGCCAGGCCCAGGCAATCAGAATGAGTTTTTCCCCACAAAAGGGCATTATTACAGACAGAAATACTTCTCAGTTTTATCAGCTGCAGGTGGCTGGTCTCAGATAATCCTGCAGGTGAGGGAGCCGGATGCGGAGGTCCTGGGCTGGGGTGGTTACACATGGTCTGTGGTTGTGAGGCTGATTGGACGTATGGCGGCTTATGGTAGAGAAATAAACATTCAATTCTCTGGCAACAGCTCTGGTGGACATTCCTGCAGTCAGCATGCCAATTGCGAGCTCCCTCAAAATTCAGACATCTGTGGCATTGTGTTGTGTGACAACACAAGGTGCACCTGTGTAATTATCATGCTGTTTAATAAGCTTCTTGATATGCCACACCTGTCAGGTGGATGGATTATCTTGGCAAAGGAGAAACGCTCACTAACTGGGATGTATACAAATTTGTGCACAACATTTGAGAGAAATGTGTTTTTTGTGCATATGGAACATTTCTTGGCTGTTGGTTTCATGAGCTGAAATAAAATACTTTACAGGTTGCGTTTATATTTTTGTTCAGTATAATAATTAATGTATTTTATATAGCGCTTTTCATTACATAGAGAATCTCAAAGACGCTCATTATGACCAAGAATCAAAAGCTGTAATGTGTAAATCGATATTAGCCCAAGTACCTTCCGCTTGTTGTGGTAGCTAATGTAGAGCACTGCCACCAACACAGCTGTGCACACAAGATAAGCAAAGAAGTGACTGCTCTCTGCCTCATCACGTGTGCCGTGGGTTTCCTTTCCAGCCGGGTCTACTGGTGCCGTTTCCTTTCTAGCCGGGTCTACTGGGGCCGATGTCGTTTCCTTTTCAGGAGAGGCTCCTGGTGCTGATGCCGTTACCTTTTCAGGAGAGGCTACTGGTGCCAGTGTCGTTTCCTTTTCAGGAGAGACTCCTGGTGCTGATGCCGTTTCCTTTTCAGGAGAGACTACTGGTGCCAGTGTCGTTTCCTTTTCCTTTCCAGTAGATACTCCCGCTTCTGGTTTATTTTCAATAGATACTCCTGGTGCTGACATGTCCTTTGCAGAAATGATCTGTGCCTGCATATTGCTTACTGGTGGAGAATTTGGTAACGGATCCTTTGAGTCTCCTTGAAGAAGACCTATAGATTTAACAGATTAAACAAACATTTTGAGCTGATTTCAAATGTTTTGAAAAACATTTGCTGGACTGCCTAGTGAAAACTAAACTGACCGCAGCACTTATTTATAGTAAGACCTGGAGCGCACCCCACACCCGAATACATATGAGGAAGAAATCTGCAGCAGAGTACAGTGTTTTAACCAAAATGTGAATAAAAAAACTAATGTGGCACTGGCAGTATAGTGTCTGACTTAGCTGGCTCCCTCCATTCAACAATTATTTGATCAGATTAAATAGCCAGTTCAGTATAACATTAGGACACTAGCAAATCTAGCTTTCAAAAACCCTTCTCCACAGGGTTTTCAGCAGTTAGCATTGCACACGGTTGCCTGCGTGTGAAGTACAATTCAGACGCTGTGTTTTAACGTTTAGAAACGTAAAAAATCACCACTTGCAAAACATATGCTGATATGCCCCTTATCTTTCATATCAGCGAGAAAGATACTTTCAAATTAAAAAAATATAAATTTCATGTAGCAGTTTTGTACAGATCCACAAGATGCGTGTGCCTCCAGTTGACAAACTACACTTCCTCCCCAGTTATGCTTACACACAGGTGTTCAGCGCATGCTAGATGGTACAGGTGAGCACCTCTCGTGAATCGCAAACTACTGCCTTGCCCCTACCAAGTCTCTCAGAGGGCCCTCTGTTGTCACCTGTTGCTGACGAAACTCGGGGGATCAATAAACCCATGACACACTCGTGACTTAAATGATGCAATTCATGTTCCACTTTTAAATAATAAAACGAGCATGAAACTCAAATTAACAAATATTCTGTTGTTTTACAAAATATAAACCTCAGTAACAGTTAAACATTTAATTTGGGAGGTATTTATCTTTTACATGTGTCAAGTCTCGACATCAGACAAACAAATGCATGTGTCATAATTAGGCACGACCTCTCCATTATTTTGCATCAAGTAGCGCAAACTCATGGGATTCCACTTTACTAAGAAGCTGGCAGCATTGCAGGCTCAGTCAAATTCATACCGGAGGGGCTAATTAGTCCTTGCACCCTCAATAATTTCCGCTCCCTCAGCTTTCACAGATGCCTGAGTGAATGTGCAAATGGAGGGGCGAGGGTGATTTGGGATTCAGCCACCGTCTTCAGTCTGTTCGCGGTAAACAAGCACTGTAACATGATATGGCCAGTGTGGGAACAAAACCCTATAAAAAGGGGCCTCCTGAGTGGCGCAGCGGTCTAAAGCACTGCATCACAGTGCTAGAGGCGTCACTAGACCCATGTTTGTTCCCGGATTGTATCACAACCGGATGTGATCGGAGTCCCATAGGTCGGCGCACAATTGGCCCAGGGTCATCTGGGTTAGGGGAGGGCTTTACCTGGCTCACAGCGCTCTAGCAACTCCTTGTGGCAGGCCGGGCGCCTGTAGGCTGACATTGGTCGTCAGTTGAACAGTGTTTCCTCCGACACATTGGTGTGGCTGGCTTCCGGGTTAAGCTGGCGGGTGTTAAGAAGCGTGGCTTGGCGTGTTTCGGAGGACGCATGGCTCGATCTTCACCTCCCAAAGCCCGTTGGGGATTTGCAGTGATAAGACAAGATCGAAATTGGGGCAAAAAAGGGGGTAAAATACAAAAAATATATGTCTAATACAAAAATATATATAAAATAATGTAGTAATTTTAGCTTTTTCAAAATTGTTGATATGAAAGATACATCCCTTAATGTTTCCAAAACCGTACCGCAAGCGATGCGTTTTAACGTTCAGAAGGAGCGTCTGGGCTGTTAACAAATTTACACCGGATAGAAGATAATACAGATGGATTAGCTGACATCACAAAAATGATGTGCGCTTCCATCGGGCAGAAGTCAGCGTGTTGTTGTTATTCTGGTTGGCCAGATTACTAGCAAGAATGACAAGAAACTGTCATGTGGGAAATCGTAAATTGCTCGTTTCAGCTCGTTATTGATATCATGTCGTTTTGACTGATTTCATGTCAAAGCTAATATGGCTAAAATTCGCTAGCTTGCTAACTAACAACTGTAATAATGTATTTTAGAGACATGTGCTCATTGTGCAAATGTATTTATGTTTTCAATAAACATTGGACAGGAAATAGAGCTTACATGTTGTCAACAATCTAACAGTGTGTTTGTAAATTCACTCTGCAGAGCCAGAGTGCGCTCTGGGCGTTTGTAAATTCAGAGTGTTGTCAGATTGTCCATTCTTAAATTCAGAGTGTTTCGCTTTAAGAGTGCACACTGGACACTCTGGCCGAGGAGTAGGGTTGATCGAGGGTTCTAACCTCACAACAGCAGTCAAGCACCCAAGCTAACTGGTTAGTTGGCTACCTTGCTTGCTACCTACCTACTTCCAGACAAATGAGAGAACACCTCACTCTGGCCATTTTACTACCCATAGCAGATGTGGTTCATGTTATCTACAGCGTTGGTGACTAACTGTGCTGCTAACAACAATATAATTACTTTGTTTGCCAGTGTTTACTCATACCAGCCATATTCAACAGGTGTTGTAAACTCATCAGTTGTTCTACACTCAAATCAAATCACTCTGGCACACTCAAGTAGGCTGGACACATGAAATGTTTAACAATGCTTTTTTCTAATAAAAAGTAGTTCATTGCATCCGCGATGGAGCCCAGTTTCATAATATTACCATATATCCCAGCTGCCTGCCGTAGTTTTGAAGTAATCACAGAAAAAAACAGGCCTTATTTTAGTGCATTTTTCACCCTGCCAGCTCCTATTAGTTCTATTGAGCACTGTGGCACCAACTCGCCTTCCGAACGTTCTAATCCAATTTTGTTGTACTATGTAACAATGGCAGCGTCGCTATAGTTGGCAATGGAAACCTGTTCACGTTGTTTATACTTCAAATGTAAACAAAAACTTACTCATGTTACTCTGAGGTCGTCCCATTGTTTACTATAGGGAAATATAGGTATGTCTGTCTATTTTGCCAAATATCTCGCAATGTGTATATTTTGATTTTAATTAAATGGACACCATTTTAATCTCCTCTCTAATTATGTAAGGCTGGGCAGTGTATCTCGTTGTCATCAAACGCTAGACCAGAAATAGTCAGAAGTTGCCATTTTTTCCTACTTCCTCGTTATGCAGACATAAGCACACTTGGCACCATCGAGGTGCGGATTTTTACTTTCTACACAAGTTGTTAATTTTCAGTTTCGTCCTATGAACAGATTGTAGTGGTAAAATAAAAAGGGATACATGTTTTGGTGCCATTTAGGCTAAATGGAATTCTAAGCTTCACTACAGTCAAAACACGCTCTGCGAACGTTCGATTCCATTCATTTGCTATGGGCTGGCACTAGTGTTCAAATCAAATCAAATGTTATTTGTCACATACACATGGTTAGCAGATGTTAATGCGAGTGTAGCGAAATGCTTGTGCTTCTAGTTCCGACAATGCAGTAATAACCAACAAGTAATCTAACCTAACAATTCCACAACTACTACCTTATACACACAAGTGTAAAGGGATAAAGAATATGTACATAAAGATATATGAATGAGTGATGGTACAGAACGGCATAGGCAAGATGCAGTAGATGGTATAGAGTACAGTATATACATATGAGATGAGTAATGTAGGGTATGTAAACATAAAGTGGCATAGTTTAAAGTGGCTAGTGATACATGTATTACATAAAGATGGCAAGATGCAGTAGATGATAGAGTACAGTATATACATATGAGATGTGATGTGTTGTGCAGACCTCACTACCCTCTGGAGAGCCTTACGGTTGTGGGCGGAGAAGTTGCCGTACCAGGCGGTGATACAGCCCGACAGGATGCTCTCGATTGTGCATCTGTAGACGTTTGTGAGTGCTTTTGGTGACAAGCCGAATTTCTTCAGCCTCCTGAGGTTGAAGAGGCGCTGCTGTGCCTTCTTCACAACACTGTCTGTGTGGGTGGACCAATTCAGTTTGTCCGTGATGTGTACACCGAGGAACTTAAAACTTTCCACCTTCTCCACTACTGTCCCGTCGATGTGGATAGGGGGGTGCTCCCTCTGCTGTTTTCTGAAGTCCACAATCATCTCCTTTGTTTTGTTGACGTTGAGTGTGACGTTATTTTCCTGACACCACATTCCGAGGGCCCTCACCTCCTCCCTGTAGGCCGTCTCCCTATTGTTGGTAATCAAGCCTACCACTGTAGTGTCGTCCGCAAACTTGATGATTGAGTTGGAGGCGTGCATGGCCACGCAGTCGTGGGTGAACAGGGAGTACAGGAGAGGGCTCAGAACGCACCCTTGTGGGGCCCCGGTGTTGAGGATCAGCGGTGTGGAGATGTTGTTACCTACCCTCACCACCTGGGGGCGGCCCGTCAGGAAGTCCAGGACCCAGTTGCACAGGGCGGGGTCGAGACCCAGGGTCTCGAGCTTGATGACGAGTTTGGAGGGTACTATGGTGTTAAATGCTGAGCTGTCGTCGATGAACAGCATTCTCACATAGGTATTCCTCTTGTCCAGATGGGTTAGGGCAGTGTGCAGTGTGGTTGCGATTGCGTCGTCTGTGGACCTATTGGGTCGGTAAGCAAATTGGAGTGGGTCTAGGGTGTCAGGTAGGGTGGAGGTGATATGGTCCTTGACTAGTCTCTCAAAGCACTTCATGATGATGGATTTGAGTGCTACGGGGCGGTAGTCGTTTAGCTCAGTTACCTTAGCTTTCTTGGGAACAGGAACAATGGTGGCCCTCTTGAAGCATGTGAGAACAGCAGACTGTGATAAGGATTGATTGAATATGTCCTTAAACACACCAGCCAGCTCGTCTGCGCATGCTCTTGAGGACGCGGCTGGGAATGCCGTCTGGGCCTGCAGCCTTGCGAGGGTTAACTTGTTTAAATGTTTTACTCACCTCGGCTGCAGTGAAGGAGAACGCAGGTGTTGGTAGCGGGCCGTGTCAGTGGCACTGTATTGTCCAGCTTAGCCAACGTTCTAAAGCCGTTTTTCAGCCTTGGGTGAATTTTGACTCGTTCTATTGTCCAGCCTAACTCAAGCTTCATGTCCAGCAGATGTGTTCGATTTTTTGCGTTCCTGCGGAAGTCACGTCTCAATCACCCCAACAGCGTTTTTGCATTTTAGTACACCAGAAGTACATTCATTTTCAATGAAACGTTACATTTGCCCTGCGTTGCAGAAGCAGCTGCAGTTGTTCCATGTGGTGCATACGTTGGATTTATCAAACGGCTTGACAGAATTGGTAGAAGGTAAATGTTGAACTTTTGTTGCACACATATCCAGATGATGCTGTGTACCATTTTGCGTAATGATGCTGTCGATGTGATCAAGGCGTCATTCATTGTCAATGGAGCAGTCTGCAACGCTACGTTTGGGATGACGCACTAGGGTGTGGTGTATTCCGTGTACCGCATGCATTCAATATTTTCAACTTGTGCGCTGCATGACTTTGCGGTGGTACAAACGCAAGATCATAAAAGTTCCCATGGTGGGGGTGACACCATACAGAGGCCAAATTATGACTATTGTGTAGTTGGAGAAGAGACCGGCTGAACGACTGGAAAGTTGTCTCAGGTAAGAATGACAGACAATTCATCATTACTACACTTGGGTAGTGCGCCCTGTTGGCTAGTTTTCAGGAAACCAGCAAACAGAATGGTGTGCAAAATTAATTACGCACAGAACTGTCCTGTGCACAATTTAGCCTGCCATCATGCAGAACAAGCTAGTGATTTGAAATCAGTACTCTATATGTGAACAATCGTTATTGATGTCTCTAGTGATGAGTGACAGAAGAATAGAAACAAACTAGATGAATTGTTGCAATGCACCCTTCTGTTTACCAGCCTGTTGGTAGCTCTGCCAGCCTTAAAAAAAACTGTAGGTGAATAGGATAATATCTTTAATCTGTTCTAATTATTAGCTTTGGTCGAACAGGGCGAAAATGATTTCATCCATGCTTCAAACCGCTCTGAAGCCTTGTGAAGCAAGTTCAAACATCTGGCAAAAACATACAGCAAAACGCATGTGCCTCTGGTGGGCATACGGCATCAGACGAGAGTGCTCTGAAATCGGAGTAGATAGCCAGAGTCAATTTAAGAACGTACCCTAAACTAACCCAGTCTGTTTGGCCCCAACCCGTGTTTTGTCAAAAGTCGATAAAAAGTAGTTAGTTTTGCTATAACCCATTCATAGACGCTATGTAACGCAATTGGCCCACGTCATTGGGGTAACTAGCTAACGTTAGCTAGCTGTGTCATGTTCCAATATCTCTCAGATCAAATCGATTATCTAACGTATAGCCAGTCTCGGTACACACATAAAAACACACATAAAAACAAAGATTGGCTGTTCAAAGTTATTGTAACAGTACAATAAATGTAAACATTTGTTTAAGTAACGTTATATAGGAGGTGAGGTATGGCATGCACCTGGTCTAGGCAATTTAAGATTAGCAGATTGAGCGCTAAATTAGCTAGCTATCTTTTTAAAATATTTTACAAAAACTCTCACCTCTGACACCACCAGACAAATAAACCAGCACGATAAACAACATAAATAATGTTCTCATTGTAGCTTTGAGGCACCACAAACCTAGTCAGATATAAGAAATTACTACGGAAAGCGTTCCCAATAATGCTTTGCTCAAAGGTGATGACTCAAATCCTGATATAAACACTTCCTTCCTCCTTCTACTGTTCATGTCTGCCAAAACCAAGAGTGTAATCCGGTGTAATCATTAGTCCAAACAGTTCCGTTTTGCGAGTAAAACGACAGTTTCTATTGGACAAATTCAGCTAGATCCCGCCCCGTTTCTTTCAGTTTGCTTCCGTCTAAGAAACGTTTTGCAACAGAATACACCTCTGATTTTACGTCACAGATTGAAACATTGTCAAATTAAAAGATGATAAACTCACGATTTCCAAAATCCGATTTTTGTACATTAACAGTTGGCTATGCAACTGAATGTGATGTGCGTTCACACAACTCCAATCGCTCCAAAATGTAGATTTTTTGTCTGCCAATTGCAATATTTAAAGGAATCCAGCAGAGATCAGTACAGGCCTACTGATGATGTGATAAACCTTGAAGTTGATCACCAGTATCACAGAATATCACATTAAACCATATTATCCAATATGTCTTAGAAGTGGTTTATATTTATACCGGTCTGTTTAGATGCGTATATATACAGATTCATATTATATTTGTGATACATTTCCAATCAGCATAGGCCTGCTAGCTACTAGAGCCTGTCACAATCTGTATAGGAGAAAGGCCAGTTTGCAGCTAAGGTCTAATGGGAGATGTTTACAGACCAAAATGCTACCTGGTCTCAGAGCATTTCGTATTATTCTGTATGTAAACCCGAGACACTCCATTTAGTATGATATGTTACATAAGACAGATGGTTACTTGGTCAGCTTGGATGGATGGGTGGGTGTATAACGCAAACATCTAGTAACCCAAAGGTTGTGAGTTCAAATTTCATCACAAACAACTTTCGCAAGTACTTTGCAAGTTAGCTAACCCTTCACTTTTAACCTAACTCCTAAATATAACCCTAACCACTAACTCTAAACCCTAGCTAACGTTAACAAGCTAGAATTTCTAACATACCATACATTTAACAAATTCGTAACATATTGTACAAATCTATAGTGATCAAAAATATAAACAAACATGCGTATAAGGAAATCAGTCAATTGAAATAAATTAATTAGGCCCTATATCTATAGATTTCACATGACTGAGAATACGGATATGCACCTGTTAGCCACAGATACCTTAAAAAAAGGTAGGGGTGTGGATCAGAGAAACAGTATCTGGTGTGACCACCATTTGCCTCATGCAGCGCGACATCTCCTTCTCATAGAGTTGATCAGGCTGTTGATTTTGGCCTGTGGAATGTTGTCCCACTCCTCTCCAATGGCTGTGCATTAGTTGCTGGATTTTGGTGGGAACTGGAACACGTTGTTGTACACGTTTATCCTGAACATCCCAAACATGCGTAATGATTGACATATTTGGTGAGTATGCAGGCCATGGAAGAACTGGTACATTTTCAACTTCCAGGAATTGTGTACATATCCTTGGGACATGGAGCCTTGGATTATCATGCTGAAACATGAGGTGATGGCAGCGGATGAATGGCACAGCAATGGACCTCAGGATCTCATCGCGGTATCTCTGTGCATTCAAATTGCCATTGATAAAATGCAATTGTGTTCGATGTTTGTAGCTTATGCCTGCCTGCCCATACCATGACCCCACCACAACCATGGGGCACCCTGTTCACAACGTTGACATCAACAAACCGTTTGCCCACACGATGCCATACATGTGGTCTGCAGTTCTGAGGCCGATTGGACGTACTGCCAAATTCCATAAAATGATGTTGGAGGTGGCTTATGGTAGAAAAATGAACATTCAATCATCTGACAACAGCTCTGGTGGACATTTCTGAAGTCCGCATGCCAATTGCATGTTTCCTGAAAACTTGAGACATCTGTGGCATTGTATTGTATGACAAAACTGCACATTTTAGAGTAGCCTTTTATTGTCCCCAGCACAAGGTGCACCTGTGTAATGATTACGCTGTTTAATCAGCTTCTTGATATGCCACACCTGTCAGGTGAATGGATAATCTTGGTAATGGAGAAATGCTCACTAACAGGGATGTAAACAAATTTGTACACACAATTTGAGAGCAGCTTTTTGTGTGTATTAAACATTTCTGGGATCTTCTTTTTCAGCTCATGAAACATGTGACCAACATTTCACATTGCGTTTTACATTTTTGTTCAGTGTATATCAAGTTTTGAAAATTCATAACATATAACACAAATTGTAATTCGCAACATATCATACAATTTAATACATACCATACGAAATGTAAATATCATACTAAATGGAGTGTCCCGGATTTACGTACAGAATAATACGAAATGTGCGGAGACCAGGTTGCACAGTGTTGTTGGTTCAAATCCCATAAGGAGCATTTTTTTATCCTTCAAGGTGGTTTGGTTTAAGAAATTCAATGTTTTTATTAAGTAAATGTTTCTTATGTATTTTGTCAGCAGAGCCTAGCGGTTGGAGTGTTGGCCAGTGAACGGAAAGTTGCTAGTTGCGTGAAATAGGACAAATATAATTATTATTTTATGGTGTCATAATAAATTACATTAGGATCCATGCCGATCTTACTGTGAACACATTCATATGCAAATGCAGAGAGATTCAGTGGGGTCTGACTACTACCATGGAGCTGTTTGTCAAGTTGTGCGATAAAAAGCTCTAGATCTCTAGAAGTAAACATATTTCAATATGTGCAAAAGCCTTGAGATAATCCTCCTTACGGAATCATCAATAAAATGCAACTTGTTTGAGCACATGACCTGAGATCGTGGGAGTGATAATCATCCAAATGTTAATGAGAGGTATTTTACATCTCAGCTGGAAACGAGAGACCTGTGGATTCTTGTCATGAATGTGTCTTCATTATGGTGTTTGACATTTAGAAAGTTATATCATCTATCTCATTCTTGAGTTACATCTGCATTCCCTTCTTTAAGGTCAAATGGGTATGAATAATACATTAAGCAGGGGGTTCTTAAGCTCACAGCAAGCAATACCTGTGTTCATAGAGGTGCCAGCTGAGTCTTGTCAAACTGGGGGGAAACAATCAATTAATATCACGTTGAGAAAGCAGGGTAGAAGCAAACACACTGGAACCTTCCAGACACTTCCAACATCCTGATATCTATCGATATGGGCACCAAGATAATGATAACAAAGGAAAAAGCAGGCGTGATTGTATAAGTACAGAAATAATGACATATTTGAACCCATATTTGAACCCTGTATGCATGTATTACTTTAGTTGATAATCTGGTAGACTCTTCCGTTCTGTCTGTAGACAATAACATAATTGAAATTTGAGATAAGCAGCACTACATTTATCTTTTGCAGCCCTACCCCTCCTAGACAGTCCATGGAGAATGTGGATTACTTACTCATTCTGACTGTTATTATGGCTCATATATCAAATTTTATTTGTCACATGCGCCGAATACAACAGGTGTAGACCTTACAGTGAAATGCTTACTTACAAGCCCTTAACCAACACTGCAGTTTTTTAAAAATACAACAACAAAAAAAGTAAGAGATAAGAATAACAAATCATTAAAGAGCAGCAGTAAATAACAATAGCGGGGCTATATTCAGGGGGTGCCGGTACAGAGTCAATGTGTCAATGTGCTAGCCAGACCTGAATATTGTAGCCTATAAGCCACTACTAGGATTTTATGTCCTTTTGACAGCATGCTACCTGCATAAAATAACAGGATGTTACAGTGTCTCCTGAATGCCAATCTGAATGGATCCTTCTCTATAATCCAATAGTATTATTTATTTAATTCAAGAATTAACCACTGATATTCTAACCTGAGAGGAATCGTATGAACTCCTCTGTCTAATGGGGTGCTTATTTGGATCTCTACAGTGTCATGCATTTGAAATATCAAAGGGTTAACCTGGAATGAATTTGAGATCAAAGGAGGGCCCAAAAAAGAACCATGACAAGAGACTGCAAGAATTTAATGAGCAAAATTAACATGTATTAAATCTAACCTTGTGCACATGGCAGATATCTAGTAGAGGCAACCAAATACAATACTTATTATTGGATCAACAGTGACGAGTAAGGGCTAGGGATGCACACTTACAATGGGTGACAATAACCCCCCCCCCCCTCTTTCAATAAATATACAGTACTAATATCTGTTATTTTCAAATGGGATCAGGAAAATGTTTATAGGTAGAATGCTGTTGCTACATTTTTAGTTCATCATAAGATTTAATTGTCACTCTATTATAGTTAATCAACGAGGGGCTAAGGATTCAGACTCTACAATGTTGTGCAAATAAAACCTAAAATACTAATATCAAGAAAAATAAATTTAGTTTCTAGCCTGTATGTATGAAGCAACAAATAGGATAGCATTTGTTCAAATATGAATTTTATACATTGCAGCAACATACACTACATGACCAAAAGTATGTGGACAGCTGCTCGTCGAACATCTCATTCCAAAATCATGGGCATTAATATGGAGTTGGTCCCTCCTTTGCTGCTATAACAGCCTCCACTCTTCTGGGAAGGCTTTCCACTAAATGTTGGAACATTGCTGTGGGGATTCAGCCACAAGAGCATTAGTGAGGTTGGGCACTGATGTTGGGCAATTAGGCCTGGCTCACAGTCAGTGTTCCAATTCATCCCAAAGGTGTGGGATGGGGTTGAGGTCAGGGCTCTGTGCAGGCCAGTCAAGTTCTTCCACACCAATCTCGACAAACCATTTCTGTATGGACCTCGCTTTGTGCACGGGGGCAATGTCATACTGAAACAGAAAAAGGCCTTCCCCAAATTGTTCCCACAAAAATGGAAGCACAGAATCCTCTAGAATGTCATTGTATGCTGTAGCATTAAGATTTCTCTTCACTGAAACTAAGGGGCCTAGCCCGAACCATGGAAAACAGCCCCAGACCATTATTCCTCCTCCACCAAACTTTACAGTT
The DNA here is from genome assembly GCF_029448725.1 of Salvelinus fontinalis. Classification (NCBI taxonomy): domain Eukaryota; kingdom Metazoa; phylum Chordata; class Actinopteri; order Salmoniformes; family Salmonidae; genus Salvelinus; species Salvelinus fontinalis. Next base: position 33,310,192 of record NC_074668.1, on the reverse strand, counting down.
GGCACTAGGCATTCGGGCAGGTAGCTTTCTCCTGGCATCCGCCAAACTCAGATTAGCCTGTCGGAATGCCAAATAGTGAAGCGTGATTCATTACTCCAGAGAACGCGTTTCCACTGTTCCAGAGTCCAAAGGCGGTGAGCTTTACACCACTCTAGCAGACGCTGGGCATTGCTCATGGTGATCTTTGGCTAGTGTGTGGCTGCTCGGCCAAGGAACCCATTTCATGAAGCTCCCGACGAGCTGTTCTCAGTAGTAGGAACTCAGTAGTGAGTGCTGCAACGGAGGACAAACGATTTTTACGCGCTACTCGCTGGTCCCTTTCTGTGAGCTTGTGTGGCCTACCACTTCGCGGCTGAGCCATTGTTGCACATTGACATTTCCACTTCACAATAACAGCACTTGCAGTTGACCTGGGCAGTTTTAGCAGGGCAGAAATGTTACAAACTGACTTGTTGGAAAGGTGGCATCCTCTGACAGTTCCACGTTGAAAGTCACTGAGCTCTTCAGTAAGGCCATTCTACTGCCAATGTTTGTCCATGGAGATTGCATGGCTGTGTGCTCGATTTTATACACCTGTCAGCAATGGGTGTGGCTGAAATAGCCGAATCCACAAATTTAAAGGGGTGTCCACATACCTTTGTATATATAGTGTATGAAACAAGGTACATCTAATACTATTGCCTCATCACAAATTCTGCACCTGTATTCCTATGATAATTTTGAAACAAGAATGCAGTGATGGATATTGACTGAAATTCATTGACATTGCTTTATGCAGCCATGTTTTGAAGCAGTATAACATGGCTTGAAGCCAGCCTGGGATAGCCAGCATATTTTAAGTCATTCACCTGGAGTCTCTCAGTTTTATGTGTTACTAACTATAGAGAATGCAACATTACAATAGATGTATAGCCTTGAGGAGACAGTTTTATCGGCTGTTGTTGACAACTCATTACCTGTCATATCAGTGATGGATTGGAGAAGTAGCTGAGGGTAGGCAGGCATGGCACCAGAGACCACGGCCTCTGCCTGTGATGACATAAGACAGAGGAAAACAAGCAGAGACTAATAATTAGTTAAAACATTGCTGGGAGACTGACATCTCAGTATCTCACCGCAGGGCAAAAATGGAAACAAATCCTCTGTGTGCACACGTCCGTCAGTCTGTCGTTCGCAGTTCAGGCCATAAAGAACCCAGTCTAAGAGAGAGTGAGACACCCTTGTCTGAAGGCATTGTCCTACAGCTGTGTTGAGGAAATAGTTCAAGTTATCGATTATGGACAACACTAATGAATGACAGCTATTGGTGTTGTTTGCATACATATAGAATTAGAATAAAACTCATCATTTTGTGTACAGAGCCATATTATTTTACTCTGCTCCATCAGAACTAGGCTAATCTGTATGTTCCTAGCCTCTCAATCAGAGCTGATAAGGATGCTGAGCATGGTAAGCAAATGAGTGTGCATGTTGTCAACCATTGTTAGTGTTACACAGGAGGGGATACCCTGGGGAAACCAAAGAGGAGTGGATTTGGGACAGGAAGGCTGGTCAGCCTCCTACCATCTGGATGTTGCAGGAATACATTGACTAATTTCTTACTTCTTCTATTTGATTTTTAGAATACCCAAACTACCAATTATCTCAATGGCAATCTAACTGTAGCTCTCCTCTCTCTCTTCTTTGTGGGAAGTGTGGGTAAGGACAAGGTAAGGTCTAAAACATAGAGTCACAGGGCGAAGGAACTTCAATGTGCTCTTCCAGGCTAGTACCACAGCTAGAGGCTAATTGGACCATCCCTGGCACTGGTCCTCATCTCCAAAGCCACCAAAAACTGTAACCTACCTTGTGTATTTTTGACTAACTGAATATCCTAATTAGGTCCCAGGAGCTCCATCCCATTACCTCGGAGTTAATTAAGCCTCAGCACTGTGCCAAATGGTGAATAAAGATGCTGTAGAACTGTGCGAGGGAAAGGGGTTTGGTGTGCTGGGGAGGAGGCTGACCTGCTTGTTTGTCGTTGTTACGGAACTCTACATTCCAGGATGTCCTTTATTTTTTATTTGTATTTATATTTGGCTTAAAATGTTGTTACCTTGGCACAGGTTCTCATTTTCCAGCGTGGTCAGCCTAAATTCACATTATTAAAGATAAACTGGTGATTCTTCCCCCACTATCGTGATGATATATTTATTATCCACAACTAAAGTGCCCAAAATACAACATATCTGTTACTAACCGATGAATGACCACTTCCAATATGTATCTTGAAGAACTTCATAGTGCCTCCATCAGCTGTTGATAAGTTTTAAAACTCCCAGCAAATAGGCCCCTTCCAACTTAGCATCTGCACCTGTATTTACATCTACCCGGTTTGAATCTGTATATAATGTGTACATTGCTTCAAAATTCATATAATGTAACAATTATGTTATTGATTCATATTCAAATGAATGTGCATGATCAGAGAGTGATGAAATGAACACTCGTCTTGCAGAGTGCATGGAAGAAAAGAGAAGCAGGCATTTCTAAGAAACAATCTCAAAGGTTTATTTAACATGTCAAAAGGAAGGTCACACACTTGGGAATTTAAAAGGGATCATTGAAATTACTGAAATAATTGGCAAAAACTATGAATTAAACTCAATATTAACATTAAATCAGGTTTTGGTTAAAAGGAGAGGGTGTTTTTTCTTTTCCTTGTTTTTTCTTAAAGAAACATTTTATACATGGGTTATTTTATACAACTGGTTCATTGGACAAATGCATCAAAAAGAGAAACCAGTTCTGTAGTAAACTTTACAAAAAAATACATTTTGTTTCATTGAGAGTAGAAAAGGACGGGATCAAATATTGACCAATAATATTTCTTCCTTTTCATCATTTAAAAAAAGTTGTTCTAATATCTATTTTTTGAAAAGTAAAAGCAATATACAGCACAATAAAAGAGAAAGGAATTGCTTTTGTAGATTTAGTCAGACGATTTGGTTACCAAGGAGAGGGGCTGTGACTGGAACAGGGCATGATGGGAATGCAGGGCTGCTTGATGGAAAGGAGAGGGCGGGGAGAGCATCGAGTGGTGTAGGGAGCTGAATGGGATTGGCCGAGAGAAAATTGGTGCAGAGTGGCTGGAGTGGCTGCCTGAAGTACCAATAGGGATAGAGATGCTTGGGTGGGACGAGGAGGAAGAGGAAGAGGATGAAGATGACGAAGAAGAAGCAGATCCAGAGGGCTTGCCAGTTAGGAAATGATGGTGCAGGCGTCCCTCTGGTTTGGTGGTGAGGGACAGGGGCTGGGCCTGCTCTGAGTGGGTGGCGGCGGGCGCAGCCGGGGAGGCCAGAGCTGCAGAGGGTGTGGCTGGAGAATCCAGCATGCTGCCGTGAGACGAGGCAGGGCTATCACACATCTTCTCTGAGGGCAGGTACTGCACACACTGATTCTTGTTCCTGATTGAGAAGTCTGGGTAAACAAAAGGAAGGGGCTTCGTCAATATTGCTGTTAAAGAAGCCGACAATCGTGTCCTTCAACAGTGCCCGTTCTCTTGTACACATGATAGCTGGCCAAAAAATACAAAACATTCACAGACAATGTACAGAACATACAGAAACCAAAAGGTCTGGGACAAACAGATAAACTTTGAATTAATTTATTAAAAAAAGGTGAAGTTGCAGAAGTGAAATTAACAACAAAATGGCATATGCTTTTATAAATTAAACAAATCGGGCGGAAAAACGTCTGTGATCATATAAACAAAGTCGATGACACGTTAAATGCCTGCATGTAAATGAGGTTTGAGCGTTGTGCTGCAACAGACCAAACCACTGCGGGTGGAGTGGAGAGCAGTGGCCTGTAGTTCAGCCACACTGGTTCATAACAGCAGACATACCTGCCACAACGTCACTATTAGCACTGAACCTCATATGCTGCTTGTCAAAGTATAGAGGGAAGAGAGGAGTTAGTAAAGAAGGAAAAAACTGAAGTCAAAAACTTAAAAAGGTGTTATTTTGCATATTGCATGTTGTATTGGACCACTGCCAAGTCACATGACCAGCAAAGTGAAGCTTGGGGTACTATTTCACACAGGCCTACAGATGGAGTTCTTTCTGCCCTAAATCGAGAAGAACGGTCCAAGAGAAGGACAGAGAGAAAAGGGCCCCTTACCCTCTGGTGTTGAGTCTGGCTTATTATCTCTCTTCCTCTTTTTCCGCTTTCCCTGAGCAGATAAACAAAACAATGTATTTAGAAAAAAACTGGTCTCTATCCAAGTGACAGCGACATGCTTCAACACTACCTCATACAACTTCAGTGTATGAGAACAACAGTACAGTTATTATTACAGATACAGTATTGAATCATTTTTAAACCAAGTGGAAATGAGGGGGCGCTTAAGCAACCCACATTTCCCTCATTGTTAAAAGATCCATGGAAAGATGTCCTACTCACATAGTTATCTCGTGCTGACCAGCCTGGGTAGAGTTGGGAGTGGAGTTGCCTCTCTTTCCTTGCCAGCTCATAGTATTTCGCTTGCTCTTCTCTCGAAAGTGAGTGCCACTGTGAACACAAACATGACAAAAGTCAGAGAACTAGTCGAAGCATGTACAGAATTTACATCCACAAACACATTCCCAAACTGTTGTGTGTGTGTGTCTGTGTGGTCAGGCAGTGTGCTGTGCTCACCCTTCGCCCCAGTATCTGGTTGATGGCAGCGCTCTCCTTCAGGGTGCACTCAGCCACCACCTTGGCCCTCATCTCCTTCATGTACAGCATGAAGGCATTCAGAGGCTTCTTGATGTGGGGCTTCTTGTCCTCCTCCTTCTTCGCCGGGCCAGGAGACTTCCTGCTGAGACAACAAAACACACATTCGAATGTCCCTTAAAATAGTCCTTTTGTGTGAGGTCTGATTCCCTTCCAGAAGACCTGGCTGACCCATTACAAAGAGTCAGGATATTCTTGAATCCTGGCCCTTTAAATGGAATTATGAATAGAGACTGGATACTCAGTCAATAATCCATTTGAATAAGATCACAGTATAAAGTGTTTATATGTTTGGCTGTAAGTAAATGTGAAGAATCTGTTAGTTAATGGTCCTTACGAATGCATGGAGGGGCTCATGTGGTCATGACTGTTGGGCTCCTGTTTGATGGCTGGTGATACGATAGCAGGATGAGGGATGCCAGTCTGATGCATGCCGTGGGGGTGGTGGGGCATCATGTGTGGGGAGAAACGGCTAGACACCAAGCTGGAAAACAACAAAAGACAAACACCTGTTAAACTTTTCACAGGCACTTTCTGTCTGCCCTGTCAAGTCAACTTCGACCGCTTTGACCGTCTGTCTGGAGTCTAGACTAAAGTAATGTCCAAAATTAGCTACATATTTTTTTTTCTTCAAATAAAGGCTCAAAAGCCCCTTTATCCGACCATGCCTGGAGAAAAGTGGAGTGTGTGGTAACCATGGTGACCAAGGGGCCCTGACACCTGAAACCACTTTCCTCCCTGTGTTACAAACCATGGAGGGACTTCCACAGCTAACAGAAGAGAACATTCAGATAACTGTCGGAAAACGAGAGTGGTGCTAACACAACACAATGGTACATTGTACATGGACAAAGGGGGAAATTAAGGTCCGTGCTCCTCTGCCACGCATTCCTGTTAAATACATGATTGAATGGAAAATCCTTCAATGCTTCATAAAAATCTCATAACATTTAAGACAGATATGGTCCATGATTTACTATAGCATTGTACTGTAAGTTTGTGAATGTGCACAGACACTTTCCTTGCTTTACTTCCCCAGAGTCAGGTGAACTTGTGGATACCATTTTTATGTCTCGGAGTCCAGTATGAAGGACGTTCGAGGTAGTTTTGCCAGCTGTTCCCATAGACTTCCAGTCGTTGCGATAATGCTAGTTAGCAATTGCGCAAACGGTAGTTAGCAACTTCTATCAAACTGCACCCAGACAAAAATGGTATCCGCAAGTTCATCTGTCTCCAGCGAAGTAGATAAAGGGCTTCATTGCCAAAATCCTGAAGTATCCCTATAAGGGTAACAAGTCAAATTGAGGATAACCCAATAGGGTCAATTTTATGAAAATAATCTCTCCAATATTTTTTGATTTAAACTATAATCTCATACGTAAGAGAGGCGGGCCTCTTTCAACCATTACAATCCCAGCAGCCCAAAAAAACAATGAGGAAAAGAAAAATATAAAACATAAAAAGTCAAGCAGACATTTTGCTACATACTGTATGAGATACAGTACATAAAATAATATATTTATGACGAAACTGTCAAGTATTACCTGACACACGTATCAAGTCTTGTTCAAGGGGGGCGGACGGTAAGACAAACTTTGTAACAATGTGGCAGGAACTGAGAGCACTATTGATCCCATTGAGACCTTAATGAATATTTCATCCCATACTAGCACCGGAAGGCTCGCTACAAATCTTTCAAATTTGACAGTGGGCAGAGAGTTAAATCAGATGGGAGTTGTCGGTTCAGATTAGCTTTGATTTGTCCTAATCGATTCTTAGCCCTTTCATCTTTGTGTGTGTGTGTAGCAGAGCAACTCAGAACATTGGCCTGAGCGAGAAAAGACAGTGCTGTCTACCGGGTAGGGTTTTGAATGCCAATAGTCTGTTCGCTTTCTCTTTGGAAGGAAGGCTGATCTCATCTTTAGAAGACTTAGCCCCCACATTCCTTTGTAGTCTCTACCCCACTGGCTGTCTATGGTTGGATACCCCTGTCCTAATACTGTTATAAACTAATGAGCAATGACAAGATCAGAAACATGACTACAGAGTGTAATGTAACCACTAGATATTGAATATCTACATTTTTAGGGAGGGTTAGGGGCTAGTGGACGTTCCTGAGACTGGGTGACGAAAAGCAGAGAGATCCACTCACCTGGACATGGATGCATTCATTGCGAGGGCGGGATAGGGGTGCCGGAACCCCCCTGGGGGGATAGAGTACATGTGCTGGCCCTGCCTGAGAATGAGAGAACGAGAGGGAGGCAACAGTGAGAAGAGGATCAGACACAGCTAAGAGAGAACGCAGCAGCACTAATCCAGCCCTCATCAACTGCAATCCCCTGCGTGAGGAAGAGCGCCATTCAAATTGATTACAAGACCCATGGCAAAACCCATCGAATGTGAAGTATTTATCGTAAATATCTCAAATTTGACAGTGTTTTAATATTTGAATACCAGAACTTGCTTTAACGTTTAAGAAATGCTTCAGACTGTAGTCAATGTTTCTCCTATACTATAGTTGAAGTCGGAAGTTAACATACACCTTAGCGAAATACATTTAAAAACTCGGTTTTTCACAATTCCTGACATTTATTCATAGTAAAAATTCCCTGTCTTAGGTCTGTTAGGATCACTACTGTATTTTAAGAATGTCAAATGTCAGAATAATAGTACAGAGAATGATTTATTTCAGCTTTTATTTCTTTCATCACATTCCCAGTGGGTCAGAAGTTTACATACACTCAATTAGTATTTGGTAGCATTGCCTTTAAATTGTTTAACTTGGGTCAAATGTTTTGGGTAGCCTTCCACAAGCTTCCCAAAATAAGTTGGGTTTGTATGCCCATTCCTCCTTACGGAGCTGGTGTAACTGAGTCAGGTTTGTATGCCTCCTTGCTCGCACACGCTTGTTCAGTTCTGCCCACAAATTTTCTATAGGATTGAGGTCAGGGCTTTGTGATGGCCACTCCAATACCTTGACTTTGTTGTATTTAAGCAATTTTGCCACAACTTTGGAAGTATGCTTGGGGTCATTGTCCATTTGGAAGACCCATTTGTCACCAAGCTTTAACTTCCTGACTGATGTCTTGGGGTGTTGCTTCAATATATCCACATAATTTTCCTACTCATGATGCCATCTTTTTTGTGAAGTGCAGCAGCCCCTCCTGCAGCAAAGCACTCCCCACAACATGATGCTGACATCCTGTGCTTCACGGTTGGGATGGTGTTCTTCAGCTTGCAAGTCTCCCCCTTTTTCCTCTAAACATAACGATGGTCATCATGGCCAAACAGTTCTATTTTTGTTTCATCAGACCAGAGGACATTTCTCCAAAAATAATCATCTTTGTCCCCACGTGCAGTTGCAAACCATAGTCTGGCTTTTTTATGACGGTTTTGGAGCAGTGGCTTCTTCCTTGCTGAGCGGCCTTTCAGGTTATGTCGATATAGGACTCATTTTACTGTGGATATAGATACTTTTGTACCGGTTTCCTCCAGCATCTTCACAAGGTTCTTTGCTGTTGTTCTGGGATTGATTTGCACTTTTCGCACCAACATACGTTCATCTCTAGGAGAAAGAACGTGTCTCTTTCCTGAGCGGTATGACGGCTATGTAGTCCCATGGTGTTTATACTTGCGTACTATTGTTTGTAAAGATGAACGTGGTACCTTCAGGCATTTGGAAATTGCTCCCAAGGATGAACCAGACTTGTGGAGGTCTACAATTCTTTTTCTGAGGTCTTGGCTGATTTCTTTTGATTTACCCATGATGTCAAGCAAAGAGGCACTGAGTGTGAAGGTAGCCCTTGAAATACATCCACAGGTACACCTCCAATTGACTCAAATTATGTCAATTAGCCTATCAGAAGCTTCTAAAGCCATGGTATCATTTTCTGGAATTTTCCAAGCTGTTTAAAGGCACAGTCAACTTAGTGTATGTAAACTTCTGACCCACTGGAATTGTGATACAGTGAATTATTTTAGTTAAATAATCTGTCTGTAAACAATTGTTGGAAAAATGACTTGTGTCATGCACAAAGTAGATGTCCTAACCGACTTAGCAAAACTATAGTTTATTAACAAGAAATTTGTGGAGTGGTTGAAAAATGAGTTTTAATGTATGTAAACTTCCGACTTCAACTTCAATATGAGATTTGGACTGTAAGATTTAACGCTGTGTGTTGCTCACTGTGGCACCAGCCAGCCCAGAGGATGAGGGATCTGTCCCACTGCACCCGGAGACAGGGGGTAGTACGGAGAGAGCTCTGATGGGTGGGGAGTCCGAGGAATGCCTGAAGGGAACACAAAAGGGGACAGTTTAAGCATTTAGGTCATTTTACTAGTCACAGTCAAGGTCATTATCTCTAAGAAATTAGCCAATGATTAAGTCAGACATACCTCTGTTAAAGTTGAATGCAAGCCATGCAATGCTTTTGGATCAGAGGCTGTACTAGGCAGCAACATGATATTCCATGATGTATGTGTGTGTACCTGTCTTTGGGTCAAGGATCTCCGGGGAGAGGTGTGAGGGAGGGGTTCCGGGGGAGAAATGTTCGTTGCTGTAGGTGATGAGGGGGGTCAGCGGGTGGACATGGTGAGCATGCTGCACCACTGGGACCTTGTTGGACTGTAGGAGAGACAAGAGGAACACACAGAGGGACTTTAGACATGGGAGAGACAAGATAGGTTAGAGCAGGGGTTTACTGGTATTCCTGGGTCTCCAAACACTCTCACAGAAATAGGCTCATTCATAACTTACAGATAACACAGTCTGGCATTTGTAACACGTTGTGCATGATGTTTGACATTTTCATTGACAAGCATGTATAGCCTTCTGCATCATAATGTTCCAAATCCACCATGGAGCCAGCGAGCATGAACGTACAGTGCATTCGGAAAGTATTCACACCCCTTGACTTTTTCCATATTTTGTTGAGTTACAGCCTTATTCTAAAATGGATTAAATTCCCCCCCCCCCCCCCAATCTACACACAATACCCCATAATGACAAAGCAAAACAGGTTAAGAAATGTTTGCGAATATCTAAAAAATAATTATAAAAAATCGTAAATATCACATTTACATAGGTATTCAGACCCTTTGTTGAAGCACCTTTGAAAGCTATTACAGCCTCGAGTCTTCTTGGGTATGAAGCTACAAGCTTGGCACACCAGTATTTGGGAGCTTCTCCCATTCTTCTCTGCAGATCCTCTCAAGATCTGTCAGGATGGATGGGGAGCGTTGCTGCACAGCTATTTTCAGGTCTCTTCAGAGATGTTCGATCAGGTTCAAGTCAGGGCTATGGCTGGGCCCCTCAAGGACATTCAGAGACTTGTCCCGAAGCCACTCCTGCGTTGTCTTGGCTGTGTGCTTAGGGTCGTTGTCCTGTTGGAAGATGAACCTTCACCCCAGTCTGAGGTTCTGAGCACTCTGGAGCAGGTGTTCATCAAGGATCTCTCTGTACTTTGCTCCGTTCATCTTTCCCTCGATCCTGACTAGTCTTCCATTACCTACCTCTGAAAAACATCCCCAAAGCATGATGCTGCCACCACCATGCTTCACCGTAGGAATGGTGCCAAGTTTCCTCCAGACGTGACGCTTGGCATTCAGGCCAAAGAGTTCATTTTTGGTTTCATTAGACCAGAGAACCTTGTTTCTAATGGTCTAAGAGTCCTTTAGGTGCGTTTTGGCACACTCCAGGCGGACTGTCATGTGCCTTTTACAGGAGAGTGGTTTCAGTCTGACCACTCTACCATGAAGGCCTGCATGGTGGAGTGCTGCAGAAATGGTTGTGCTTCTGGGATGTTCTCCCATCTCCACAGAGGAACTCTGGAGCTATGTCAGAGTGACCATCGGGTTCTTGGTCACCTCCCTGACCAAGGTCCTTCTCCCCCGATTGCTCTGTTTGGCTGGGCGCCCAGCTCTAGTAAGAGTCTTGGTAGTTCCAAACTTCTTCCAATTAAGAATGACGGAGGTCACAGTGTTCTTGGGGATATTCAACTGCATTTTTTTGGTACCCTTCCCCAAATCTGTGCCTCGACACCATCCTGTCTCGGAGCACTGTGGGACCTTGCATACAGTACCAGTCAAAAGTTTGAACACACCTACTCATTCAAGGGTTTTTCTTTATTTACTATTTTCTACATTGTAGAATAATAGAAGACATCAAAGCTATGAAATAACACATATGGAATTATGTAGTAACCAAACAAGTGTTAAAAAATTCTAAATATATTTTCTATTTGAGGTTCTTTAAAGTAGCCACCATTTGCCTTGATGACAGCTTTGCACACTCTTGGCATTCTCTCAACCAGCTTCATTAGGTATTCACCTGGAATGCATTTCAATTAACAGGTGTGCCTTGTTAAAGTTAATGCATTTGAGCTAATCAGTTGTGTTGTGTCAAGGTAGGGGTGGTATACAGAAGATAGCCCTATTTGGTAAAATACCATGTCCATATTATGGCAAGAACAGCTCAAATAAGCAAAGAGAAATAACAGTCCATCATTACCTTAGACATGAAGGTCAGTCAATATGTAAAATGTCAAGAACTTTGAAAGTTTCTTCAAGTGCAGTCGCAAAAACTATCAAGTGCTATGATGAAACTGGCTCTCATGAGGAGCGCCACAGGAAAGGAAGACCCAGAGTTAGCTCTGCTGCAGAGGATAAGTTCATTAGAGTTAACTGTACCTCAGACTGCAGCCCAAATAAATTCTTCACAGAGTTCAAGTAACAGACACATCTCAACATCAACTGTTCAGAGGAGACTACATGAATAAGGCCTTCATGGTTGAATTTCTGCAAAGAAACCACTACTAAAGGACACCAATTAGAAGAAGAGACTGGCTTGGACTAAGAAACACGTGCAATGGACATTAGACCGGTGGGAATCTGTCCTTTGGTCTGATGAGTCCAAATTTGAGATTTTTTAGTTCTAACCACCATGTCTTTGTGAGACACCGAGAAGGTGAATAGATGATCTCTGCATGAGTGGTTTCCAGCGTGAAGCATGGAGGAGGAGTGATGGTGTGGGGGTGCTTTGCTGGTGACCCCATCTGTGATTTATTTAGAATTAGGGCACACTTAACCAGCATGGCTACCACAGCATTCTGCAGCGATACACCATCCCATCTAGTTTGCGCTTCATGGGACTATCATTTGTTTTTCAAAAGGACAATGATCCAACACACCTTCAGGCTGTGTAAGGGCTATTTGACCAAGAAGGAGAGTGATGGAGTGCTGCATCAGATGACCTGGCCTCCACAATCACCCGGCCTCAACCCAATTGAGATGGTTTGGGATGAGTTGGACTGCAGAGTAAAGGAAAAGCAGTCAACAAGTGCTCAGGATATGTGGATGAATTCCAGGTGAAGCTTGTTGAGAGAATGCCAAGAGTGTGCAAAGCTGTCATCAAGGCAAAGGGTGGCTAGTTTGAAAAATCTCAAATAGAAAATATATTTTGATTATATTTTTTAGTTACTACAAGATTCCATATGTGTTATTTCATAGCTTTGATTTCTTCACTATTAATCTACAATCTATAAAATAGTAAAAAAACACAAAGAAAAACCCTTGAATGAGTATGTGTGTCCAAACTTCTGACCGGTACTGTATATTTCTTGAGTTGTATAATATCTCCTAGATATAGGACAGACACTTGTGTTGTTTTCGCATTGTTATTATGGGGTATTGTGTGTAGATTGATGAGGAAAATAAATAATTTCATCAATTTTAGAATAATGCTGTAACGTAACAAAATGTTGAAAAAGGTCAATGGGTCTGAATACTTTCCGAATGCACTGTATGTTGTTGGTAGTCACCGTGTCACTGAGTCATGTGTGTAAAGGTGATGGTGAGCCTCTATGTCTGTGCCTGCCTGTTTGGCTGTCTCTCTTCCTCCCTGGTAAACAAAGCAGGCTGTGGCTGTGCGTGTGACGGGCCCTATGATGCAATCTGGATCCCCACCAAGGCACAGTAAAAGCCTGCGGATACATGCCAACACCATTACGGCCATTTAGTGGCGGAGAGAACTGTTTGTTCAGCCTAACAGGCAAAACAACAGGGCCCATGATCCAAAAGTCACACCTGTAAGTACTCTAGGTACCTCAATGCCCATACACATGACTGGATCCCTTATTTCATGCCGCTAACTCACCCACACAATATTCAGCCCTCAGTTGATCAGAGTGTAGGATGACGTTACCCCTATCCACATTTTTAGGATCTCTCATTGATTTGGTCTGAGTACACTACACTGGTATTAGATCTATCTATATGGTCTAAGGGGAACAAAATCCTATATACACTCAAAGCACTCACAATACAGCATAAATCACAATGGGAGTTGGGATATACACTTCAAGAAGTTTGTTGGAGCAGACTCATTGTTATTTCAGCTTTTTTAATAGAGCTGTGTGGTGCCAGAGAAACTCCAGATCCCAATAGTCTGCTAGCTAACTGCACTAGAGCTGGCCAGGACAGCCAGGAGGACGATGATGATGATAATAATAACCAGCGTCTCTACTTTCATTAGGCAGCGTTCAGCCTCAGTCATTTCCCCTGGCTGCCCCGCTCAATGGAACGCTTGTTGGCCCAACTCGTCACATGGGAGGGTCAGGGGTGGGGGGGAGAAAGGAATCTTGTTCCTCCAACCTAACCTTTCTTCAGTATCCCTCCCCAACTCCTTCTCAACCTCTCATCTAACCAATGAGGTCCAGGAGGGAACAAGGTTTGCATTGAGACGGCTGTACGCTCTCTTACTTCACGCTGCTTAGAATTGTTCCAAATATCAGGCATGCTTTTTCTGCCCTTTTTTTATATCAGTTCCAACCTTTCCCCCTTTTTAAGTCTTAGCAAACTTGTTTCTCCTGCTTCCAAAGCCTGCTTTGATTTCAGAAATGCCAGTTGTGACGAGGATAATATTTACAAATGCAAAGTGAGATAAAATTAACTTAAAATGTTTAACGCCTTGTAAAACGTGAAGTATACATTTGTTCAAAGTGCACATTAGGTGTAAACAACCAAAGAACCCATGATACGGATAAAGCTTTCATATTATATGATGGTTGCATAAAGCATTATTGCATTATGTAGAAAACCCAGTGCTCAAATGTCATGTATACTTTAGGCAGGCTTTGTTGTTCTACTTCATGTACAATGTGATAAAATGTCTCCTATATTGTGGATGCTGTTTGAAACCTCTGGACCTGAGTGCCAACACATTTTGGGAAGCACTTCAGTGAGAATTGGAAATGATCGGCATTAATAATTTGTACTTTGGAATACACCAATCGCGTGTTCACTTCGAACGGATTTTTAAGTTTAACAGCGCCAACTTCAACATGGATACCAGACTCTGCATTTTAGTAAAGCATTGCCAAAAAAAGTGTGGAACAGAAATATGTACTGTAGGTGTGGGCTGTTCACATGCAAAACCATTTTGGCCAGCGGCCTACCTGCTTAAACCATCTCCAGAAGAGAGGTCCCTCTGTGGTCTACCTTAAGGGACATAGATGGTTACCTCATCAACTTCTACTGGCTTATTAGGTATTGACTGAAAAGTAAGTAAGTCCCTCCCACTAGATCTGAATATTATGAGTGGCTACAATTAAATAAAAATACTTTTAAAAATGAAGGCAATGGTATTACACTTCTTCAGTCTGTCACCTGAACATTCAGCTGGAATGCAGTTCAACAGTAATTACCAGTTAGTAAATGTGAATTTCCCACAACAACAAGTCGTCTTAACATTAAAAAAATGGATTAAGTTAGTTTAAGACGTTTCGGGGGGGGGGGGGGGGGGGGGGGAATATGGAACATGGAATTGTTTTATGAAGGTCATACCATGGATCATTTAGCCATTTGATTTTCAATTTTAGGACCTCTTTAGGTAGGCCTCAAAAACATTAATTTGATAAAATATTGAATTTGGCATTTACTACTATAGCCCACAGAATAATACATTCATGAATTGCAAAATAGACAGTCATAAAAATACATCATAAAGAAAAAGGTTTTGAAGTATCTGTCCTCTATCTTGGAGTTATTATAAAACTCAGGAAATATACAGTAACAGCCAGAGGTTTGGACACACCTACTCATTCAAGGGTTTTTCTTTATTTTTACTAGTTTATACATTGTAGAATAATAGAAGAGACCAAAGCTGTGAAATAACACATATGGATTCATGTAGTAACCAAAAAAGTGTTAAACAAATCAAAATATATTTATATTTGAGATTCTTCAAAGTAGCCACCCTTTGCCTTGATGACAGCTTTACACACTCTTGGCATTCTCTCAACCAGCTTCATGAGGGATGCTTTTCCAACAGTCTTGAAGGAGTTCCCACATATGCTGAGCACTTGTTGGCTGCTTTTCCTTCACTCTGCAGTCCAACTCATCCCAAACCATCTCAATTGGGTTGAGGGCGGGTGATTGTGAATGCCAGGTCATCTGCTGCAGCATTCCATCACTCTCCTTCTTGAATCAAATAGTCCTTACACAGCCTGTTTTGGGTCATTGTCCTGTTGAAAAATAAATGATTAGCCCCACGAAGCGCAAACCAGATGGGATGGCGTATCGCTGTAGAATGCTGTGGTAGCCATGCTGGTTAAGTGTGCCTTGAATTCTAAATAAATCACAGACAGTGTCACCAGCAAAGCACCCCCACACCATCACACCTCCTCCTCCTCCATGCTTCACGGTGGAAACCACACATGCCGAGATAATCCATTCACCTACTCTGCGTCTCACGAAGACAAGACCGTTGGAACCAAAAATCTCAAATTTGGACTCGTCAGACCAAAGGACAGATTTCCACCGGTCTAATGTCCACTGCACGTGTTTCTTGGTCCAAGCAAGTCTCTTCTTTTAATTGGTGTCCTTTAGTAGTGGTTTCTTTGCAGAAATTCAACCATGAAGACCTTATTCATGTAGTCTCCTCTGAACAGTTGATGCTGAGATGTGTCTGTTACCCGAACTCTGTGAAGCATTTATTTGGGCTGCAATCTGAGGTGCAGTTAACTCTAATGAACTTATCCTCTGCAGCAGATGTAACTCTGGGTCTTCCTTTCCTGTGGCAGTCCTCATGAGAGCCAGTTTCATCATAGCACTTGATCGTTTTTGCGACTGCACTTGAAGAAACTTTCAAAGTTCTTGACATTTTACATATTGACTGACCTTCGTGTCTAAGGTAATGATGGACTGTTTTAACATTTAAAAAATGTTATTCTCTTTGCTTATTTGAGCTGTTCTTGCCATAATATGGACTTGGTATTTTACCAAATAGGACTATCTTCTGTATACCACCCCTACCATGTCACAACACAACTGATTGACTCAAACTAGAGGTCGACCGATTAATCGGAATGGCCTATTTCAAGTTTTCATAACAATCGGTAATCTGTATTTTTGGATAGCGATTTGCCTATTTTTTTTTATTTTTTTACACCTTTACTTAACTAGGCAAGTCAGTTAAGAACACATTCTTATTTTCAATGACGGCCTAGGAACGGTGGGTTAACTGCCTTGTTCAGGGGCAGAAAGACAGATTTTTACCTTGTCAGCTCGGGGATTCGTTTTTGCAACCTTCCGGTTACTTGTCCAACGCTCTAACCACCTGCCTTACATGCACTCCACAAGGAGCCTGTGTGGCAGGCTGACTTCCTGTTACGCGAGGGCAGCAAGAAGCCAAGGTAAAGTTGCTAGCTAGCATTAAACTTATCTTATAAAAAACAATCAATCTTAACATAATCACTAGTTAACTACACATGGTTTATGATATTACTAATTTATCTAGCGTGTCCTGCGTTGCATATAATCGATGAGATGCCTGTTAATTTCTAATTGAATCACAGCCTACTTCGACAAACGGGTGATGATTTAAAAAGCGCATTTGCGAAAAAAGCACTGTCGTTGCACCAATGTACCTAACCATAAACATCAACGCCTTACTTTAAAATCAATACACAAGTATATATTTTTAAACCTGCATATTTTGTTAATATTGCCTGCTAACATGAATATCTTATAACTAGGGCAATTGTGTCACTTCTCTTGCGTTCCGTGCAAGCAGTCAGGGTATATGCAGCAGTTTGGGCCGCCTGGCTCATTGCGAACTGTGTGAAGTCCATTTATTCCTAACAAAGGCCGTAATTAATTTGCCAGAATTGTACATAATTATGACATAACATTGAAGGTTGTGCAATGTAACAGCAATATTTAGACTTAGGGATGCCATCCGTTAGATAAAATACGTAACGGTTCCGTATTTCACTGAAAGAATAAACGTATTGTTTTCGAAATGATCGTTTCCGGATTCTACCATTTTAATGACCAAAAGCTCGTATTTCTGTGTGTTATTATGTTATAATTAAGTCTATGATTTGATAGCGCAGTCTGACTGAGCGATGGTAGGCACCAGCAGGCTCGTAAGCATTCATTCAAACAGCACTTTCGTGTTTGCCAGCAGCTCTTCGAAATGCTTCAAGCATTGCACTGTTTATGACTTCAAGCCTATCAACTCCTGAGATTAGGCTGGTGTAACCAATGTGAAATGGCTAGCTAGTTAGCGGGGTGTGCTCTAATAGCGTTTCAATCGGTGACATCACTCGCTCTGAGACTTGGAGTAGTTGTTCCCCTTGCTCTGCATGGGTAACGCTGCTTCGAGGGTGGCTGTTGTCTATGTGTTCCTGGTTCGAGACCAGGTAGTAGCGAGGAGAGGGACGCCTGTTATTGCCTGTTACACTGGCAATACTAAAGTGCCTATAAGAACATCCAATAGTCAAAGGTATGTAAAATACAAATTGTATAGAGAGAAATAGTCCTATAATTCCTATAATAACTACAACCTAAAACTTCTTACCTGGGAATATTGAAGACTCATGTTAAAAGGAACCACCAGCTTTTATATGTTCTCATGTTCTGAGCAAGGAACTTAAACGTTAGCTTTTTTACATGGCACATGTTGCACTTTTACTTTCTTCTCCAACACTTTGTTTTTGCATTATTTAAACCAAATTGAACATGTTTCATTATTTATTTGAGGCTAAATTGATTTTATCGATGTATTATATTAAGTTAAAATAAGTGTTCATTCAGTATTGTTGTAATTGTCATTATTACAAATAAATAAAATTTGACCGATTAATCGGTATCGGCGTTTTTTGTACTCCAATAATCGGTATCGGCGTTGAAAAATCATAATCGGTCGACCTCTAGCTCAAACGCATTAACTTTTAACAAGGCACACCTGTTAATTGAAATGCATTCCAGGTGACTACCTCATGAAGCTGGTTGAGAGAATGCCAAGAGTGTGCAAAGCTGTCATCAAGGCAAAAGGTGGCTACTTTGAAGAATCTCAAATTGAAAATATATTTTGAATTGTTTAACGTGGTTTTGGTTACTACTACTACACCATTGTGTTCAAGAGTGTCTCCCCTTTCTACAGTGGGGTCATATTAGTTTGTAGCCCAAACGGTTCGGACGCAACAGACAAATGTTGGGACATCAAATGACCAACTTCAGATGAGTCCCGTGGGGCTTGTAAGAGCAAAACGGAGAACACCACCGTGTTTGTGAGAGTCTTCCCTTTCTATAGAGTGGTCATTTCAGTTTGAAAACCAAACCGTTTAGATGCTACAGTGCTTTTTGTGAGAAGACCAAGAAGTCTCCTCGTCTGACAAACAGCGCTGTAGCTCTGCCACTTTCCACCGCAGGTGTGGAAGGGCGACATATGGGGATGTAGTGGATTGAGATGCAGCCCATTCAAAAAGCTAGATACTGTATTTCTAGCTTAAACTGACAGATTTTGATGGTTTTTTTTTCTTATGCTGCGTTTAGATGGTACGAGGTAGACAGCAAACCAGATGTCATTCTTTTCAATGAGAATGTAAATGCTGTAGAGGATGGCGGCGGAAGACGAGACTTGCCGCCAGAGTTCAAATATTTAAAGTTTTGCCGTCTGCTGCAGCATTGTTTTCTACCGGATGTTGATTTGCACTGTTTGTTTACTGAAATCTCCATAGCAAGACATACTGTTGTGCTGGCTTGCTTTTGCTGTCACCCTCTTTCTTGCTTTCTTGTCCCGCTTTGCCAACAGGTGGTTTTTGCGTCCCTCGTCTAAACGCAGCATTAGATTCCAGGTGTGTCAATAGACTCTAGCCCATCAATACCTCTATTCATCCTCTAATAACCCTCCTACCCATGACAGCTTCACATGCTTGGGTTCATGATCACATGGGCAAGGTGTATTAAGTAAACCACATGGAACATAAGCTATGTTTCAAATATAAACATGTACCAAAACACAATGCCTCCACAAACGTCGTGTGGCAACACTGACTAATGATATTAGATCTGAGTCGACACGGTAACAGGAAGAAAAGTTGCTGAGCCAGTACAGAGACAAGGTCGCTGTCTGTTAAGCGGTATGAGGCAAAGTAGACCGAGGTGGCAGTACCTCACTGGGCCATTAAACTTGGAGCACTGCTAAGAAAACCACAGTCCTTAGTCAATGTGGGTGTAGGGGTGGATTTCATTCAAGCAAACATGTTTTTGGATCCTGCACATCTGAATTGAATTACTACGCAAACAGCCGATGGGGAAGAGAGCGCAGAACAAACTTTGTGTATGCCTTTCTACTACGCAATCACTTCAGGGTGGGAGGCTCAGAGGCCTTTCAAAACTCCAAGAAAGAAAGAGTGAAAAGATTGCATAGCATGCTGAGAAATCCAAGCCTTGTTTGTCAATGACAAAAGGAAACAGACGTAAGTTGACTGACCGTGTCACATGATTTTAGAATCAACCCACCAAAAACTATGACATTAATCCCAAAGAAGCTACGCCACTTTGTCTGACCAGTCATCTCCTCTGAAAGGGTCAATTGCAATAATGTTTAAGGTTAAGAAAATGGCTGTGTCACTTTGCAGTGGCTAGACACCAATAAATAATTTAGTGTTTCACCTAGGTCACGTGAAGAACTGAGAGGGCAAGCTAAAAACATAGTGAATTTATTAAAAGAGGTAGCAGAGAATAATTTTTCATCAACGTCTAAATCAGTAACATGGTATATAAACAAATAATATATAATTATATAATCAAATTCCTATACGTTTGACCTTTTGATAAAGATACCTTCTAGGCAATGTTCCCTCTAATCTGCGGGAGGGCATGCAGCTCCCATTGGACTGCCTTGCAGAAGAAATATCAGCACGCGCAGAGAAGCACAAGGTTGAACTTCACTCAACTTTCTATTTTTCCCCTTTAACACTATCAACGTCTCCCTCTACTGTGGGTATTGTGAATATTAGCCACTTTCAATGAAACATACAGAAACAAAAACAACTATGCAAGAGATTTTCTTGTAGGCAGAACGCACCGGAGTAGGATTCTATTGCATTGACAGGCACGAGTCAGCCCATACTCTACAGACCAGTGGTGCATAACCAATCAGAGCTGCACTCTCCCTATATGCAAATAGACCATTGCCATATATGGATGTGTGCAATTCACTTTTAACTGGACTGTGTTTACAGCATTAATGGTGGTGAGTATATGCACTTGTTTTGAGATCACTTGAGAGCAGCATGTAGCCACGCGTGCACATTTGTTCATATACTTTGCTAGTAATTGAATTATTAGCCCAGTTATAGCTCATTTCTAAATCAGCCATGGGGGAGTGGTTGTTTCCTACAAGAGCACAAAAAGTATGCATTTCTATCCATCTTTGAAAAGCGAGTCAGGTAAAGAGCATTTTTTCTGTCTTAAAGGAACAGTGTTGTACTTTGAGACTAAAGTAGCCAATAGGCAGAAGGTAGCATAATTTGTCTGATTATCTGTAAAAATGGTATGGGAATAATAATTAACTTTATTTTGTAAAGTGGTTTCTTGCATAAAACAGCACATTTTCAGTCATCTCCTTGTCTGAAGGACAAGTGGATAAACAGGTTAATGTCAAGCCCTGCATATTTTTTCCAAAAGTCTTACGGAATGTTTGCCTACAATGAACACCCCACATTGGCTGCTACTGTAGGCTGAATGATAGAACAGCTATTTCCATGTTAAAATGTTATGGGATGCATTTTCTCTATTGTTTTTGATTGTAGGCCACTTGATAGGCCTACATTATGACCACAGTAACTACTTGGCCACTGTTATAACTGTAACTTAAAGCAAGTACAGCGTCAGTCTTCACAATAAATGCATCCCAGAAATTGCACAGAATTTTCACAACATTCAAGTTTGCACTCAGCAGACCTGAAATTTGCTCAGTGCCCCCAAAAATTGAGGGAACAAGTGCACTTTCTTGTTTATTAGTGGCTATGTACTTGGATATTGAGACCTGATTCCTATCAGTGTGTGTCTATAAAAGCAGTGTTTCTGCAGAGCCATGAAAGGACTGCAGCCTTCCCATCAGTATTCAGTTCAGGCTTCCCAAAGCCTTTGATTTCATGATGGACTCTGGTTGTTCAATGCGTAATGCAGCACTGGCAAATCTCAGAGGACACCCAGTCAAAGGTCTTTCAAACTATTTTGGACTGCGAGCTAGCAGAAAGTATCTTTGGCAAACCCAACCTGTACCATTCTCTGTCGACGTCTTTACAAAAACTTCTACTCAGTCTAATGTGCTGAAAGATGCACGGGCACTTCATGGAGAAGCCATCTTTGGAATGGAAATCCATGTCAATGCTGAGGTCTTACCACTTCAATTCAATTAACAAGCAACCAGGTGACCGCCATACTCCACTAAATGAATTATGACATGCTACTGACACACGGGGACCAAGACAGCGCTCCTGTCATCATGATTGCGCTGTAATGGGGTATTGAAACACAGAGAAAATAATGATTCTATCTTTGTCAAATTCAGAACAGGAGGCCATATTTGAGCTGTGAGTACTGATCATCTGATGACTGAACTGGGCAGATATAGTCCTGACTTCAGTGTCTAAGACCGACCTCGTTAGGAAGTCACATTACTTCGTAAACTTGCTTAACAGTGAGTCACTTGTTACCAATGACATGTCTAACATGGAAAAATCAGTAGGAATGGTAGAATGACTTGAATCAGCGGAAGTGTGTGCTATTGACACAGCTTGATCACCATGGTGATGATTAGGCAGAGTTAGTCTAGTCTGAGGAGTGTGTTATTGCTGCTGTGATCTGAGGAGCCAGAACGCAGGCAGCTCTCTCCCTGTCCAGTCTAGTCCGGCTGGCATACCGCTACTGGTGACTGACAAGGCTGAGGCTGACACCCACAATGCATCACCTGGCCTTGCATCTTCTTTGATGTATAATGCATGAATAGGCAGCTCTCTGAACACAGGGTGTGATATTGGGGCGATGGTGTGGTATTCACAGACAAGCTTGTTCCCTTCTCCATATCCAGCCCCCCACCCCAACTCCAAACCCCGCCCCCATACTACCAAAAGCAATACCAACTGAATGCTAAATAAACCTGTCTCGTGAATAATTGAGGATCTTGGCCAGAGCAGGCTCTGATTAGCATACGGGCCTTATGGACCCAATCTGCACAGCAGTGACAGGACAGACAGCCTTCCCTGTTCCCAGGCTTCTCAAATCCACAGAAGGGTTTCATTTCTATTTCAGACTCCTCTCACTCCTGGTCCACTAACACAGCAAGAGGAGTCCTAGTGAGACCAGCTCCATCATTCATTACAATGCACATTGTTGTCTGCTGCAGACCAGGCACCGTGAGGGACAATTGCACCAGGAATCTGATCATAACCAATGGCATCATCATCTCATTACTGCTGTAGTGCTGCAGCTAAATATTAAATCAGCAAAGAAACTAAGGGGGGAGAAGGCCTTTCAACAAACACATTGGAGGGCAGATAAGTCATATCAATTAAGAGCCATATGTGCATGAACAGTGGAAGATACTTGACGGTCATCCCCAGAAGTCCCACATAATCAATACCAGACAAAAACTCGTCTCCACACCAGCCGTCATGAATATACAATTATAACATGTAATGAGTGCTTGCAGAAGAGAGCAGGAATACACAGAGATGCTGCTGTCCCCCTCTCTCCTCAGGTCCCTCTGGCTGGCTGGCCCTGGCTCCTGGGCAGTAATCCCTGGACCCCCACGGACCCCATCCGCTCCCCCTGCTCTCATTAGTGCAGTGCTGGGGCCCTGCAGGCCTGGGGAGCCTGCCTCCTGCTCCCCCTCTCTGCTGCTAGGGTAATGAGCACATAATCAGCCTGGCTCCCTGGCAGCAGCTCACCAGAGGGGCATGTGGGCTTATGGCCATGGTGTGTGTGTGTGTGGGTGGGAGGTGGTGGATGGTGGGGGTAAGGGCACAGTGGGGTGTTTCAGTCTGAATGGCCTGGGTATCAGAGGACGCTTCTGCTCACACATCTGATGACCTTGTCTCTCAGATCACCTGATTTTATCTTGGCTACATCCTCTTCTGGTTAACATGACCACTCTAAAATACTCTGTGGACCGAAGAGATTTAGCTGAAGGGCAAGAAAATATAAACGAGAAAGGAGACCGTGACTTGAAATGGGAACAAGCAAACTGTCCAATACAAAATCTAAAGTTAGGCAATTAAAATAAGTAAAATATTCACCTTCAAAATCAACTAAATCTTTCACGTCTGAATCTCAAAGTCCTGGTCCTCATTAGTCTCTCTCTATCAACCTTCCTGGTTCAATGGACATTCAATAAAGATGAAGGTCACACAAATATAGAAGGCTCGTCACAGAGAAACATTCGTAGGTTTCTTTTATGCGAATCTTGAGTTTGGCCAAGGTAGGGCAGCATGGAACCAAGCCAAAGACCTCAGGTTCCTCGTCAAGTCTTCAATAGCCCCTTTCATTTCCTCCTAATTCAATTGCAATTACTCTGCTCCTTATTCACATTTTTTTGCTGCCCTAAAATACAGGCCCATGCATTTCATAATGTCATATATTAAGTAAATAAAATAAAATCCATTGGCAGGAACAAAACAGGGCACAGCGAGCCCTGTGTCCCGCAGACAAACGAGCCATACTCACAGAGAGTCACTGACAGGTCAGCACTGTAATAAAATATATTTAATTGGCTTCCAATTGAGAGGGAAGTCAGCCACAGAGAAGCTCTGGATTCCCCAGGCCAAGGCCTGCACTGCTCCCACTGACAACAGCTTCCCATTGACGCCACTCAATGAAGACTTTGTCAAGTGCATCATTGTGTTTATGCGATCCGACAAACACACCACAAACTAAACAGACCCGTCTAGCCGGAATCACTAAGGTCACAGGCTGAGTCACTGTGATTATTTAACCACAGTGTGGTAACCATGGGTGGCTCGCTGAGCACAAATACAAATCACTTCCCTAACCCCAGATCACCCAGATATGAGGTACAATACGCTGCTCTACTTCCTCCCCACTTCATGGTATGGAATGACTAGATGACTGTTGCAATGATGTAGTAGTAGTAGTAGTAGTTGTAGTAGTAGTAGCAGCAGAGGGTGCTGGGAGCCGTTACTAGACACAGTGAGTGGCTGGATGGATGGTGTGGTGTACTCACTAGGTGTCCTGGGGTGGGGGAGCGGGGGTGGCTGGATGGATGGTGTGGTGTACTCACTAGGTGTCCTGGGGTGGGGGAGCGGGGGTGGCTGGATGGATGGTGTGGTGTACTCACTAGGTGTCCTGGGGTGGGGGAGCGGGGGTGTCTGGGTGGATGGATGGTGTACTCACTAGGTGTCCTGGGGTGGGGGAGCGGGGGTGGCTGGATGGATGGATGGTGTACTCACTAGGTGTCCTGGGGTGGGGGAGCGGGGGTGGCTGGATGGATGGATGGTGTACTCACTAGGTGTCCTGGGGTGGGGGAGCGGGGGTGGCTGGATGGATGGATGGTGTACTCACTAGGTGTCCTGGGGTTCGAGAGTGGGGGTGGCTGGATGGATGGATGGATGGTGTACTCACTAGGTGTCCTGGGGTGGGGGAGCGGGGGTGGCTGGATGGATGGATGGTGTACTCACTAGGTGTCCTGGGGTGGGAGAGCGGGGGTGGCTGGATGGATGGATGGTGTACTCACTAGGTGTCCTGGGGTGGGAGAGCAGGGGTGGCTGGATGGGTGGATGGTGTACTCACTAGGTGTCCTGGGGTGGGGGAGCGGGGGTGGCTGGATGGATGGTATGGTGTACTCGCTAGGTGTCCTGGGGTGGGGGAGCGGGGGTGGCTGGATGGATGGTATGGTGTACTCACTAGGTGACCTGGGGTGGGGGAGCGGGGGTGGCTGGATGGATGGTATGGTGTACTCACTAGGTGTCCTGGGGTGGGAGAGTGGGGGTGGCTGGATGGATGGATGGTGTACTCACTAGGTGTCCTGGGGTGGGGGAGCGGGGGTGGCTGGATGGATGGTGTACTCACTAGGTGTCCTGGGGTGGGGGAGCGGGGGTGGCTGGATGGATGGATGGTGTACTCACTAGGTGTCCTGGGGTTCGAGAGTGGGGGTGGCTGGATGGATGGATGGTATGGTGTACTCACTAGGTGTCCTGGGGTGGGGGAGCGGGGGTGGCTGGATGGATGGTATGGTGTACTCACTAGGTGTCCTGGGGTGGGGGAGCGGGGGAGTGGGGATGGCTGGATGGATGATATGGTGTACTCACTAGGTGTCCTGGGGTGGGGGAGCGGGGGAGCGGGGGTGGCTGGATGGATGGTATGGTGTACTCACTAGGTGTCCTGGGGTGGGGGAGCGGGGGAGCGGGGGTGGCTGGATGGATGGTATGGTGTACTCACTAGGTGTCCTGGGGTGGGAGAGTGGGGGTGGCTGGATGGATGGTATGGTGTACTCACTAGGTGTCCTGGGGTGGGGGAGCGGGGGTGGCTGGATGGATGGATGGTGTACTCACTAGGTGTCCTGGGGTTCGAGAGTGGGGGTGGCTGGATGGATGGATGGTATGGTGTACTCACTAGGTGTCCTGGGGTGGGGGAGCGGGGGTGGCTGGATGGATGGTATGGTGTACTCACTAAGTGTCCTGGGTTGGGGGAGCGGGGGTGGCTGGATGGATGGTATGGTGTACTCACTAGGTGTCCTGGGGTGGGAGAGTGGGGGTGGCTGGATGGATGGTATGGTGTACTCACTAGGTGTCCTGGGGTGGGAGAGTGGGGGTGGCTGGATGGATGGTATGGTGTACTCACTAGGTGTCCTGGGGTGGGGGAGCGGGGGAGCGGGGATGGCTGGATGGATGGTATGGTGTACTCACTAGGTGAGTGGGGGTGGCTGGATGGATGGTATGGTGTACTCACTAGGTGTCCTGGGGTGGGGGAGCGGGGGTGGCTGGATGGATGGTATGGTGTTCTCACTAGGTGTCCTGGGGTGGGAGAGCAGGGGTGGCTGGATGGATGGATGGTGTACTCACTAGGTGTCCTGGGGTGGGGGAGCGGGGGTGGCTGGATGGATGGATGGTGTACTCACTAGGTGTCCTGGGGTGGGGGAGCGGGGGTGGCTGGATGGATGGTATGGTGTACTCACTAGGTGTCCTGGGGTGGGGGAGCGGGGGTGGCTGGATGGATGGTATGGTGTACTCACTAGGTGTCCTGGGGTGGGGGAGCGGGGGTGGCTGGATGGATGGTATGGTGTACTCACTAGGTGTCCTGGGGTGGGAGAGTGGGGGTGGCTGGATGGATGGATGGTGTACTCACTAGGTGTCCTGGGGTGGGAGAGTGGGGGTGGCTGGATGGATGGTATGGTGTACTCACTAGGTGTCCTGGGGTGGGAGAGTGGGGGTGGCTGGATGGATGGTATGGTGTACTCACTAGGTGTCCTGGGGTGGGAGAGCAGGGGGTGGCTGGATGGATGGTGTACTCACTAGGTGTCCTGGGGTGGGAGAGCAGGGGGTGGCTGGATGGATGGTGTACTCACTAGGTGTCCTGGGGTGGGAGAGCGGGGGTGGCTGGATGGATGGTGTGGTGTACTCACTAGGTGTCCTGGGGTGGGGGAGCGGGGGTGGCTGGATGGATGGTGTGGTGTACTCACTAGGTGTCCTGGGGTGGGGGAGCGGGGGTCTTTGAGTCCGGCAGCTCCAGGGACATCCAGTAGAGGCCATTTCATCTGCAGGTACTGTGGGGTGAAGAATAGGTAACATGAAACACACATGTCTGGACACTGAAATAATACAGTAATGACAAGCATACAAAAACATGTAGGGGGGGTGAAAAGAGTGAAAATGAATGTATTTCTTATACAATAATACCAAATCTGCTTGGTGCACACTCAAATTTACCACTCACACAATTTTACACCACATGCCATTATCGATGCACTTGCTATAATGTGTTTAGACCAACTCGCTAATACTTGTTGAGACTGAATTGCATGAAATATGGTTGAGCTATTCCAGAGCAGACCATGTCATAAATGGTGTGGGAGCCAGCAGAGAGACAGAACTCTGACAGACACCTGTATGAGACTCATATGTTGTTGGAGTCAGACACCGGCTTTTGGCAGAGCGGGGGAGAGGGAAGTGAACACAGCAGACTGGAGGGGGACTGTGAAATCTCCGTTTGTCAGAGAAAAAACAAGAGTCCAGCTGTGGGCGCCCATCGACTAGCGGGTGGGAAGGGACAGCTGGAAGGAAGCTCCATCAGAACGGGAGGGAAAGGCAGGGGTGGGGTCTCAACACTAAGCCTATGGCATCCTGGTGAATTGTTTTGGCCTTTTGACCCAAACCAAACTAATCCACTCTCCTTGTTAGCATTTTTCATCTTGTTATCATAGTTATCATTATATGGAGCATTAGTGTTTTCCTTTAATTTTGGGGGGAAAGGAAAACACTAATTGTTATTTTATGGCAGCCCAGCCCATGCATCCTCACTTTGGAACAGGATCATGTATACAGGAGTTGTTCTATCTCAGCCTGAAAGCAACATGTTTCAAATATATTTTCCCTGTCAGTCTTGGTGCTGTGTGGAGCTGGTGATCTGTTCGATGCATAGCTCCACCATCTGGTTTGTGAATCAGTTTAAATACCGGATACAGCAGATTGTCATGCATGTGGATTTTCTCCATGGTATCCAACGACTTCAAATTCATGAAAAGGGTTTTCATTTCAGCTTATGCTGCATTTGTGCGAGCACACATAGGCATGTGGTATCAAAGTTCATCTGAATACCAACATGTTTCCAACACCTCTGCATGTGTCATTAGTAATGTAACAGCATTGCTGTTTAGTAATGGATCCTCTAGTTGCGAGAAGTTTAGCACATTACTCAGTAGTTTAATTTATGTTGAGTATGGCACTCCCCAAAATGGCTAGGTCAGAAGCAGGCTACATAGAGAATGATGGTTCCTGTAACCAACCTCAGCCACCTAGGCCTTATCAGTGGACCTTTGACTGTTTCACTGCCCTGATCTAAAGGTTAAGACCATTTTGACAGCTCAGCTGTTTCAGGGGCTAGTGCACTAAAACATACATGCTCTCTCTCTCTCTCTCGCTCACACACACACACACACACACACACACACACACACACACACACACACACACACACACACACACACACACACACACACACACACACACACACACACACACACACACACACACACACACACACACACATCACATTTGACTCATAACGTCATCGTGTCCTGCTGTTTAACTTCTCAAAACCACATCCCAGAATCAAACAAATTAAAGAGTATTTTGCATGGGAAAAGGCCATATTGTACAATAAGACATTGCACGTTTCCTCATATTACATAAACCAAGGCTGTGCACTTTCATTAATAAATTATACTGTTGCACAAAGTGATGTATATATGGTGGGGAAAACTCACTGCACACATGTGAAAGATGACAAAAGCCTATTCAAGGCTTAAAAGACTTATCAATCATCTGTGCAGGATTTGATTTTTAAAGCTTCATTCATCACTCCGAGTTTGTAGAGAGGAAGGAAACTTGGATGACTGCGGGTTAAAAATGGAAAAGACATTATAGCAGCAGGGGGAAAGGGAGAGAGGGGAAAAAAACATTCAGGAATGAGTTTGTCGGAGCAGGCAGAGGGTATTGTTTCCTGACAGCTGGGGTCCAATAGAGTACTGAGGGAGGAGGGAGGGGGACCCTTATTCCCATCTAAAGGGGGGGGGGGGATTCTTGGAGTTGACATCAGCCCTTTTCATTTTCAACACACTGCTCAAGGCTGAATCGCAGGTTCCAACTAATGGGCCCAAGTCCATACAACTGTCAGAAGGCCCTTGCTTTTCGAGGCTGCTAGCTCCCCATTGAAAATGTATTATGCGCTGTGCATACTGCCTAAAGAATGCTGCTTTCTGGGGGGAAAAAACAAAACAATACAGTTTTCACTGTCTAATCTATGTCATTCACGAGTCCCTCCATAAATGAAACAAGCCCTATTGTGAGCGTTTGGTCTACCCTGACCATGCCTACCCCCCGCTCCCCCCCCCCCCCCCCCCCCCCCCCCCTTCCCTTATTTGACAGCTTCTGCCAGGACTGGGGAACATGCCCTAAGGCACTTTTATATTCAGAAGAGTCAGCCTCCTTTAAATAATTGCCACTGTACACTATGGAGCGGCTGGTTAGAGAAAGAAACCCTCAAACTACCATCTTCCACTAC
The DNA here is from genome assembly GCF_029448725.1 of Salvelinus fontinalis. Taxonomy (NCBI): domain Eukaryota; kingdom Metazoa; phylum Chordata; class Actinopteri; order Salmoniformes; family Salmonidae; genus Salvelinus; species Salvelinus fontinalis. Next base: position 33,280,849 of record NC_074668.1, on the reverse strand, counting down.
CCTCCCTACAAATGTCTACTCAACCTTACACACCCTACCTCACTGTAGTCAACTACACACAACTCACTCACTCACTCACTCACTAACAAGAGAGCGAGAACAGTCCAGTGAGCTGTGGTAGGGGAGACAAGGAGAGCAAGAGGGAGAAAAACAACTCAGGGATCAACTCAGAGGAGCCTAAGTTATTCAAATGCTTCTTATAAATCTTTTCTGACACACTCTCACACACGCACAAATACAGTACATTCGGAAAGTATTCAGACCGCTTAACTTTTTCCACATTTTGTTACGTTACAGCCTTATTTGAAAATGGATTAAAATGAAAAAAATGAAATATGACATTTCCATAAGTATTTAGACCCCCAGTACTTTGTTGAAGCACCTTCGCCAGTGATTACAGACTCGATTCTTCCTGGGTATTACGCTTCAAGCCTGGCACACCTGTATTTGGGGAGTTTCTCCCATTCTTCTCTGCAGATCCTCTCAAGTTCAGTCAGGTTGGATGGGGAGCGTTAATACACAGCTATTTTCAGGTCTCTCCAGAGAGGTTTGATCGGGTTCAAGTCAGGGCTATCGCTGGGCCACTCAAGGACATTCAGAGATTTGTCCTGAAGCCATTCCTGCATTGTCTTGGCTGTGTGCTTAGTGTCGTTATCATGTTGGAAGGGAAACCTTCGCCCCAGTCTGAGGTCCTGAGCACTCTGGAGCAGGTTTTTATCAAGAATCTCTGTACTTTGCTCCATTCATATTTCCCTTGATCCGGACTAGCCTCCCAGTACCTGCTGCTGAAAAACATCCCCACAGCATGATGCTGCCACCACCATAGGGATGGTGCCAGGTTTCCTCTAGACGTGACACTTGGCATTCAGACCAAAGAGTTCAATCTTGGTCAAACCAGAGAATCTTGTTTATCATGGTCTGAGAGTTCTTTAGATGCCTTTTGGCAAACTCCAAGCGGGCCGTCATGTGCCTTTTACTGAGGAGTGGCTTCCGTCTGACCACTCTACCTTAAAGGCCTGATTGGTGGAGTACTGCAGAGATGTTTGTCCTTCTGGAAGGTTTTCCCATCTCCACAGAGGAACTCTGGAGCTCTCATCGGGTTCTCGGTCACCTCCCTGACCAAGGCCCTTCTCCGCCGATTGCTTGGCTTGGACGGGCGACCAGCTTAGGAAAAGTCTTGGTGGTTCCAAACTTCTTCCATTTAAGAATGACGGAGGCCACTGTGTTCTTGGGGACCTTCAATGCTGCAGACATTTTTTGGTACCCTTCCCCAGATCTGGACCTCAACACAAGCCTGTCTCTGTGTTCTACGGACAATTCCTTCGACCTCATGTGTTTTATTTTATTTGTATTTATTTTTTCGTTTTTGCTCTGACTTGCACTGTCAACTGTGGGACCTTATATAGACAGGTGTGTGCCTTTCCAAATCATGTCCAATCATTTGAATGTACCACAGGTGGACTAGAATAAAGTTGTAGAAACATCTAGGATGATCAATGGAAACAGGATGCACCGGAGCTCAATTTCGAGTCTCCTAGCAAAGGGTCTGAATACTTATGTAAATAAACTATTTCCGTACATTTTTATTTGTTGCAAACATTTCTAAAAACCTGTTTTCGCTTTGTCATTTTGAGGTATTGTGTGTAGATTATGTGTAATGTAATCACTTTTAGAATAAGGCTGTAACGTAACAAAATGTGGAAAAGGGAAAGGGGTCTGAATACTTTCCAAATGAGCTGTATATTGGCAAAAGATCAGTGTTCCTCATGAAGAACTTTACATTACTCTAAGTACGGGGAGGAAGCTTCAAATCCAAATGGGAATGACATGTTCTCTCTGCAAAATAACAGAACATTTAGGCCAGAGGTTGCTAAAATTACCAGGAATTCTGTTAAAAATGCGTTTCATTTAGAAAATTTGTTCTCCAAGTATTCCCACGAAAAAAAATAAAAAGAGACAAGTGATCATGTCTCAATGTAATCTAGTTATGAAATGATTCTTATGTTCAAAACAATCTATTTTTGGACTAAGGTGTGGTCAATTTGCAGTGAACAAATTATTAGAATTATGTTCCTGCCCCTGACCATCCGCTCCGAACAAAATCAGCCCGCGGCTGAATCTAGTATGTACCCGATTTAGCCTAAGAATCGAGCCCCTCCCCCCATTCAATCAAAATCAAATCCAAATGGTGTTTTGGACTATAACACAGAAACCTGGTTAGGAGACTTCATTAAATCCCCCCCAAATAAAAAAGGTACTTAAAACCCCAGAAAGGAAGGCACGGTAAATAGGAAGATACTACTGAAAAGGAGGTTCCCATGGCTGCAGTCTTATTGAATAGTCTGTAAAAGATTGAAAACACTGATTAACTAAAATCAGCAATTACATTTTACAGTAAACTTCAGGCAGTCCTGTAATGCTTCACAGATGTCCTTCATTTCATTAGAAACAATTTGAGCAGGCCTATGGTTGGCCTCCATCGAGACGCTGGTTTCACTGTAGAGACTGCTCTAGAGAAGAGTGTCAGATAGAAAGCTGTGAGAGCTGTGCAAATAGTCAACTTCTGCAAATATCTGATCCATTTCCATGCCTCTCTGTCTTCCAGCCTCCAGAACTCAAAATAGACATCAGTAGAATACTGTGCTACATGTCAGGGACCCAGATGCAACAAAGGTGGCAAAGTCGCCACAGAAAATTTCCAAAAAGCCAAGATTAACTCTTTGGTTTTTCGAACAGAGAGAATACAGCATATGCTCTGGGGCATGCTGACTGCCAGAGTTGGGTTCTAATTGTTAAATTTCTCTCACAGAGCAGGGGGGAACATAGCCAAGTGTCTTTGTCATCTCTGAAGTGTGTGGTGCCATACTGCTGGCCAGACAACATCAGAGCATGGAGGAGAGGAGAGGCAGATGTCTGGACATTTGTTGTCAAAGTAAATCAGACACTGCCAGAGAGAGAAAAAAACAGGCCAAACTTTTCCACCAACTATCTGCAGACTTTGGAGTGTTTTAAAAAGTGTTATCAATCTGATGTCAATGGCATGACACATCCTCAGAGTATTCTGTTCTAGTCAAACAAAACTACAAAACTGTGTCTTTGGAGTGTCTACAATGTCTATTTTAAAGAGCAATCTTGTCTAAAACCCCTATTGTAGACCCATTTATTATGGTTACAAATTACTAACCAAATGACTTTAAAATGTTAATACACTGTTCTAAGATTCCAATGGCAACAGATTAATTGACAGTGACACTCCAGCTCAGACCTGCCCTAAAGCTGCCTTGCGCTGTGGCATCAAGCCCCCTCCCACCCCTCTCCTCTCCAAACAGCAGGGCCAGAGGAATGCTTCCAGTGACTGCTCCAGCAGATAATGTCAATCACCTACTGTGTGGAGAGCCCCTCCCTATGGTTTTCTTTTGCCCTCCAACAGAAAACAAATGGGCCACACAGCTTGCTGTTAGAGTGAGGTGTTAATGATCCTCTACCCATATGAATAGCAGCTCCACACGTTTGCCTTGTCAAACCTTACACCATAGTCCCCCGTTTCTCTCCGCTCAAATCACCTGCTTATGCGAGCCATTGACACCTCTACTTGATCTATGCATGACATAAGCTTGCAGAGCAAAGACAATTGCTGTAAGTAGTCACACCTTGTCACCGAGTTTGAATTAAGACCCATTGTTTGCAGACATTGCGGGCAATTACATAGACATAGGCAAAGTCCAGCCCTCATTGTGCTAATTAGTGGTTAATTGATGGGGAAACGACAAGCAGTTCCGCTGGTCAGCTTGGCTGCTACAGGGCACAGAAATAGTTGTTAGTGGGTCGTTCCACCTCAAAAAGCACAAAGAGGACCCACCATCTCAGATTGTTCTGAAATTGTTTCATTATTTTGTTGAAATATAATTTGATCTGAGAAGCTAATTTATTGCACCCAAATTGGCCATTTAAATGTATAGGATTCATTTCATATTAATTAAATATAGTACCTAACATCTGATTTGAACTAAACCTTTTTCTAACCACTAGTTAGACATGAGGAATACAAAGAAAGGGACAAAAGCCACCCACGGACCCTCCACACCCCAACAACGAGTATATAGTATCAGTTCTGAGTTCTCTATGTCTCACAAGTAGTATGGTGATGTTTATTTCCCCTGTTCAGAGAATTTGTCATTTAAGTTAGGTTTATGTCCCATCTTACATTCTGATATTCCCAGGTTCTGACCACTAGATGGTGCTGTTCTAGGTCTTTTGTTAAAGAATCCCCACACCTCAAAGTTAAAGGGATAGTTCACCCAAATTCCAAAATGCCATTGGTTTCCATACCATGTACGCATCCTATGGACAAGGTATGACAGCAATCCATGCGTTGGTTTTGTTGCCCACTGTTTCAAATCCAATTAAGGTAAATTGTACCTAAATTACAATTTTCACGCTTCATGTCCAAATCACCCTGAAGTATCTAAAAATGTATTGTGTAACTCAAAAATGTTACTTATAGAGGATTTGGAAATGGAGCGTGGAAATGCCAATATAGGTACCATTGACTTTTTTGTGCCACAAATGTTAAGTATTAGCATTTGAAACAAAGGCCAGTTAAACAAAACCAAAGCATGGGTTGCTGTCATACCTTGTCCATAGACTGCATATAGAAACCAATATGTCATTTTAGAATTTGGGTGAAATATCCCTTTAACATTTGGACCAAACACTGAGGTGTGGGGGGATTAAAAAATGTAATAAAAATCACCTGGAACAAAACCATCTAGTGGTCAGAACCTGGTAACATCAGGATGAAGGATGGGACACAAACCTAAGAACTTAAATGACTAATTCTCTGAACAGGGGAAAAAAATGAAATACATTACATAGGATAAATACATAATACTCCGAGACGCATCTACACTGAACAAAAATATAAACGCAATTTGTAAAGTGTTGGTACCATGTCATACGCACAAAAAGTTCATTCCTCTCACAAATGTGTTTACATCCCTGTTAGTGAGCATTTCTCCTTTGCCAAGATAATCCATCCACCTGACAGGTGTGGCATATCAAGAAGCTGATTAAACAGCATGATCATTACACAGGTGCAAAATAAAAGGCCACTAAAATGTGCAGTTGTCACACAACACAATGCCACAGATCATGTCTCAAGTTGAGGGAGCATACAATTGGCATGCTGACTGCAGGAATGTCCACCAGCGCTATTGGCAGAGAATAGAATGTTCTGAAACAAAGCTGAAAATGTCTTCCATGGCCTGCATACTCACAAGACATGTCACCCATTGAGCATGTTTGGAATGCTCTGGGTTGACATGTATGACAGCGTGTTCCAGTTCCCGCAAATATCCAGCAATTTCACACAGCCATTGAAGAGGAGTTGGACAACATTCCACAGCCTGATCAACTCTATGTGAAGGAGATTATTTGCATTGCATGGTCACACCAGATACGGACTGGTTTTCTGATCCACACCCCTACCTTTTTTTAAAGTATCTGTGACCAACATATGCATGTCTTTTTTCCCCAGTCGTGAAATCCATAGATTAGGGCCTAATGGATTTATTTAAATGGACTGATTTCCTTATATGAACTGTAACTCCGTACAATTTTGCATGTTGCGTTTAGATTTCTGTTCAGTAAACATACTACTTGTCTAACATAGAAAATGGATACTGTATACTTCTTGTTAGAGATAAAATTATGTTTTAACAAAATAATGTTGCGGGAATGCTAATATCTGTTTCTAACTACAGAAATTATTTCAGAAAAATCGGAGATGGTGGGTGTCATGGCTTGCTGAAATAACATGGAACGGTCCTAGTGGAAAAACAGCCCATTATCCAGTCTGACTGCAGTAAAGTGGATTACCTTAGGAGGAAGTTGTCAAGGAAAACAATCCTGAGGAAAACTAAGGAACTTACAAGGAGAAATAAAACATGGAGAAAATATTATGGTGCCTACATAATTGATGGAAATAACAATTCTTTACTGCGAATATATCCACACACTGTATTTATCATGTCATACCTAAACATAGATATACACTGGCCACCTTTATAGGGTTGTCAGTAAATAACAAGATGCTCTTCACATTAAAGACAAATATTGCCTTGAACAGTTATATTCTTAAACTGAACAATGTATGAACTACTCCAAGGCAATACAATGAAACATTATCAAACCACTTTCAATGTCCTTATCAGTGTTGGTACCACCCCCCCCCCCCCCCCCCCCCCCCCTTTTCAGGAAAAACTGTGTGCCAAATGCACATGCCATAAAATGGATACAATACCAACTAGGCCATTTTGAATATGAGTACATCAAAAATTATAGATGTGTGTGGTAGGATATGTGAATAACAGAATGATATTTCTCAATGCCCCCCCCAGCCCAGAGCAAACATCCAGTTTATGTGTGGGGTTAACCCTGAGAAGGCCGCTGTTTCCAGCAGTGTCACTAGCATCCTGCTAATGGCTAGCACATTTGAAGTATCCATTAGTAAGTAGAGGAGTGAAGTTAAGTGACTGTGACAGGGGCACTCCCTCCGCTCGTTGGGCCTCTATTGTGACCCGGTTGGTCGCCCTGCTCTCTTATTCACAGCCGGGGAAAATGGGTCAAAGGTCAGCCATCCAGAGTGCACTGGTTTCTATGGCAACATGGCCTATGAAGGCCAGGCTCATTTGCCTCTTAACATGCTCTTGTACACAAAATAACTATTAGTGCAAAGAGGGAGAGAGGAGAGTGAAGAGGGAAGGAAGGCTGAGGGAGGTATTAAAAACACAGTGGATGGGGCTTTTCGAAGATTCTCAACCAGTTAGACTGTGCCAAAGAGTCCCAGATAAATCCAACATAACATCCATCGATGCTTTCTCACAACTATCAGTCTTAGTCCAATACAGAGCTGACATCACTGCCACGGTCGTCTACAAGCTACAAAGTAGAGGTTTAAGACACAGAAGAAGAAAAAAACTTGCTAATTCATCCACACTTTTGGTATTGGTTTGATACTCAACAGGGAAAATACTTCTAAATATCACACAAACATACCAGAGATTCAATTTCATTGAACTCAATGAGCTTTCGTGTCATATGACTAGCTCATGCATATTTTGAAAAATGCCAAACTGGTCTTCAAGCCCCGAGTTCTTTAGGCTGCAAACATTAGGTTTTGTTTGTAAAGACCCACTAATGAATTTGGACTTCAGTCTCAATACACAATCTCTTTGTACATGAACATGAAGTGCAAGCCCAAGTTATATGTTGGATTTTGCTTACTCTTATTTTGGCCTTTCTGAATAGTGCCTTGGGGGTTTTACTAGAGAGGAAAATGGCTTTAGTGAGACTATGCATTTTTACAGCTCACGCAGTTATTTCAGGGTTAATTTTTGGGGGGGTTTGATGTGACCCTGAATTATTGCTTCCTGTAGCCAGAGCTTAAAGTGTGTTGCTACGGCAGCAGAGTGAAAGCCTTTTTAAAGGAAGCACAGTATAGTTTTTATTCTATTTAATTGACTTTAAGGCAATTTCAATAAGATGTGGTTAAGGAAAATAAGCACTTTGTGAGGCCTTGTTGGGGTGAAAGTTTGGAATAAGTGAGCAATTGTATTACAGAACACAACAACAGGCAGGTCGAATAAAACTGAATGTATAATTAGAGCCATAAGAAAATAATCATGTGTCTGGCATGAGAGGATAGGAGGCTGCCATGCTGTTGCAGTCAGTTATGTGGTTTTCCATACCTGGCGTATCTGCTTTCAATTGTGATAGGCTTCTCTGTTAAGCCTAGTGTTAATGCAGTCCAATATCAAACCATGCTACACCAATAACGAAGAAGACGTTGTCTGTCTTTCACATCATTTCTACTGTCATTGTTTGTCCAGTAACACAACATTTTATTGTTTTGGGAGCAGCCTACTTTCATTGAAATGCACAGCCGTAAACCTCTGTGTAATTAACTCCAGAACATGTGGTGGTTAACAGTGGTTGGCTGGATGTTTACTGTAAAGCTCAACAGAGAAATCAAATGAACTCCATGTGCATGTGTGTGCATGTGTGTGCATGTGCGTGTATGTGTGTATGTGCGTGTGCGAGAGCGAGGGATGGAAATAAAAGTGCAACATCTAAACAAAAGACACATCATTGAAACCTACATTTTTCATGTTTAACCAAAACACATAGACTAAAAGGGACAGCATGGGTTACCAATATAATGGAGAGTGTGGTGCCTGCCAAGCTGATTAAGACACAATAATAAGTCCACCATACACCCTCACACAACAGGGAAAATACCACTACACAGTAATCACTTCTAAACTGAGGGAGAAACATACAAATAAACTTTTTACAGAAAAAGTGGATAAATATTTATACCTCAGAGTAAATTTGATCTTAAAGCGATGATAAGTCTGTCAACTTTTCTATAAGTGCTTTCTGACAGAGCAAACCAGGCCGATTTTGTCTAGTCTTTTAAAACTGCCTCAGAGCAGCTGACAGAGGCAGGAGGCCATGAAGCATCTTTTAGAAAAAGTCAGTTTGAAAAAGTGGGGTCAGTGGGTGGGGTGCTGGGGAGAAGGGGAGAGAGAAAAAGGGCCTAAATTAAACACATTTGTTTCTGCTCTCACATACCACAAGTCTTATGAAAACAGAGGGATGATTGTGTTCTCTCTGCAGCCACCCCCCAATGCCACCCAGCCTCCTCCACCAGCTCCACCCTCCCCACCACCACACACACACACACACAGCTGCCTGCAGATGCCTCCAGTGTTTGCACTGCAAGCAGGCACAAATCTCAGGGCCTGAAGTCTCAGCCCTGCTTCGTCTCAGTTTTACTGCCTGACATCCCTCTCACCCCACTGCTAACTTACTCTCTCTCCCTCTGAAACACACACACACACACTGCGGGTATGCATGCCTGAACACTATGTTCCTCTTGCGTTACTACAGCCCATACATCCAAGTCACATTGTTCAAGTTTAATATGGCAGCATTTTGGACTTAAACAATCGTATTCATGTAAAAATTATTAATCAAACAAAGTTAGACTGTGTTGCTGACTCACCTTTCAAGACGAAAATGTTAAAATGGGTCAAACAGCAGTTACCATACAAAATCATTAAAATGTTCACTAGTACAAATGTAAATAAAATGACACTTTCTTAAGAAAGTACATTTAAACCCAGAGCAAGCAGTCAGTACATACTCCTGCTTGCCAGTTCCCTAATTCCAGAAACATCAGCCTTTAGGAGGAACACGGAGCAAAACGAGCCTGGGTCATAAGATCCTTAAACCTCTTCAAGGATCACCAAGTCGCCTGACAGCAAAACAATGGAGTAGTAAACATTTGCAGGGGAATCTTCACCTTCCTGAGCACACATTAATACCTCTCAGTCCCTGTCAATACTTAGGAAAAACCTCTTGAACAAATACTTTTCAGAGGGTTTGGAGGAAAAGGGAGGGATGAAATTCTGTGATCTTAAAGAAATAAAATCTTTACAGATAATAAATGCCATGTCAAATGAAATAAAATTATCTGTATCTGAGAGGAATGACGGGAAGTACCAAAGGCACAATGTTAGCCAGGGGTCTTGATGAATGCCAATGATATCATGGAGACTTTTATCAGGGAGAATGGAGGGCCACTAAATGCCAATGGAAAGATATTGAAATCCATAAAGATGCTGTAACTACACCAACATCAACTAAAGGCTGACCTTGCCATTTTGCTAAAATATTCCAGTCGCTGCATATTACTATAATTCAAATCGGTATACATTCTTATGAGAGGGGCAAGGTGATTATGATCAGGGGCTGCAGCAAATATCAGATTCCCAGGTAGGAACAGGGCAGTGTACCAATTACACTGAGAGTGTTCGGGAATGTAGAGCCAAGACCACGCAGCCACAGACCTGAACACGAACCACTCTCCACAATCACCACTGGCCATAGCAATACCGCACATGCTGTTTAGCTCACATAGTAGTTTTGTTGATGGAGAGTGGAAGAAAATATATTTATTTCCAGATATATTCTTTCCAAAAAATCTAAACCTATCCTACTTTACAGTGTAACAAACTTCTTCCAAATCCAAAGTGCTCACTCCAGCAAAAAAATTGAGATGACCCAAGCACTGTAAGCTGTGGCTCAGAGTGAGACAGAGACAGAAAGAGAGAGAAGAGGGGGGGGCTGATGGAGGAAAGAAGGGGGAGGGGGGAGAGAAGGGAGAGGGGAGCTTGTGCACAATTACAGTAGGGATTTATGGCCTGAGAAACAATTTATAAATCACATCGCCTGAGATAATGTGATCCAGATTGCTCTCCATGCAGCTGCAATTTTGGTCTGCGTGAAACTGCATAATAAACCTGACTGGAGGACATTTTGGGGGTGGGGGTGGTGGGACGGAAAGAGGCTGGAGTTGTTGGTGGGGGCTGACGAGAGAGGTCTTTGGCTCACAAACTTTGGAGGTGTTATGGACAAAAAGGCTGAGAGTCTTTTATTTGTGTGGTGTGAAATTTTGCTGAGGTGCAAAACAAGATTGCTGATCTTGAGATGGAGAGTCCTTGCGTAAACCTCACAATATGACTTTTCACATGCAAATAATAAGTCAGACGTTTATGAAAAGCTCAATCAATCTAAATGCCATTATGTATGGAGGTGAAGGGTAATTATTGAGGGAGAGACAAAGTAGGCCTCCAGCAAAAATACCAACAACAGTTATACAATGGCCCTAGCGTAGCCTGCAATAAGACACCATATCCATATCTCAAGTTCGAAGCCAATGTCATTACATCCATGTGAAAGTATTTAACCACCATAATCACATCAATGGATTAGAGTGAACCCAAACATTTATTTGAGATAAATCATTGTGAAAGAAAAAAAATATTTAACAATAGAGTGGCTTTTTCCCTCTCTTTTCACAGCTTAGAGCTGGTCTGAAAAAGGGAACGGATGTGCTTGGTGGGGTTTGGTGCCCACTCAGCCAAGTGGCCCTGAACCTTGACCTCTCACCCTTCACCTTTGGGGGGCAAACAAAGCTCTGAGTGACATCTGAAACAGGAGACCCTATGGGGAGAGAGTATCTGGACAGGGCTGAACTGACCCATTAACGCTGCTGATAAGATTGTGTCTTTTTTTTCTTATGCGCATCTTAAACCATGGGGTAGCACACAGCTCAATCAAAATAACGAAGCAAACAACTAATTTGAGGTCAAAGTCCTCATCTCATGTAATCTAATTTATTTGCCAACACCTCCGTATTATCCGAGAGCAAACAAAACTGTTCCCTAATGAACAACTTCACCCGCCTGACGCCAAGCAAAGCTGTGGTTACCAACAACAAGTGAGAGAGAGGTTCCATGGAGCTAGTTATACATGTTTAACGAGGGGCTTTGCGAAGCCCAGTCTAATATGAGTTATAGCAAAGAAGGAGAAAAAAATGGAATAACATGGCAAAACCCATTATCGAAAAATAGATGCAACAAACAAATAATAACCAGTCTGTTTATAAGGAACTCACTGAGGCATATGCACTGCTCTTCCAAAGACTCAACACAATAGCTCACGTAAATAGCCTCCAAGCAGTAGCACGTTGTAAACAAAAACACTGGAGAGTGTTGATTGCAAATGTGGCATATAGAAGTGAATGTAAGCCTTGGTCTCCAGAAAGCTTAAAGCCACTGTAGTATTTAAATCAGGCAAGGAGAGAGGAACATTGGGCGAAGGCAGCATTCTGTAGCTCAGCTGTGAGGCTCGAAGTAGTTGCCCTGGGGTCTTTGTCCTGCTTTTTAGGGCAAGTCTGAGGTAGTCAAAGACCCTATTCATGACCAGAGCTCTCGCTGCCAACACACCCATACAGCCCCAGTCAACTCAGCCCACAGCTATAGATCCTTCCCATTTCACACGAGAATCAGATCTGCCCCCCAAAGCCTGCTTCAGGGATTTCCAATAGCAGGCCTTTCCAGCCCATGTACAAATCAAACAAAAGGACTCCTTGGCTTACTTCATGTCATATAGGCTTGATTAGAGCTTTTTTAATGTAGCTAACTGGTCTAACTATGCAGCAAATAAGTAATTCACGTTTGTAAGGATTTTGTATCAAACCATGTAAATGGATGAGAAATTATATCAATGGAAGGTGTGGAGGAGTTTGCATCTAATCATTCCAACTCGCCATATTGCAACTGCACCTATAGAGACCCTTCTCTTAAACATGTTTAAATTTGAAGTCTTATCTTTTATTATACTATTGATGATGCTAGGGGACAACTGTTTCAAAGTTTTGAAAACATCTTTAAGCCAAATAAAGACAAGCGTCAAATGAACAAATCACAAGGATAATCTAAAGAATCAAAAACACAGAGAATCTCACTGCAGATAGGTACTTATCACAGTAGGAGGCCGTTTCTACTCTTGCTAGAACAAAAGTGATACCTGCTGCGTGCCGACCTGGTAGTGACGAATCTGCCGTTCCCACTTGTAGAATCGCAATGCTAGTCAGTGGCCAACAACTTGACTTTTAGTCAATCAGAGAGCACAACCCCCCACGTGGCGGAGCCAACAGGGGTGACAACATTTCGGGTTAAGTGCTTTGCTCAAGGGCACAGACAGATCTTTCGCCTAGTCGGCTCTGGGATTTGAACCAGCGACCTTTCGGTTACTGGCCAGCTAGGCTACCCATATGAAAATGTAGGCTATGGGATGGTAGCTAGCTAAGTGCACAGATGCATTGCAAACAACACTAAATACTTCCTCCAAGCTAGATAACCACCGTAGCTAGTATTGCCATTATAATTAAATCACAATGTATTAGTTTCCTGGAAACAACTGCCTTTGTTAGCTGCCGAGTTGGTGCAATGTCCTTAGCTAGCTATCCAGCTATGTTGTGCTAACTAATGAATATGCTAACATTAGCTAGCTAAACATTTGGCTATGGGCTGGCACTGGCAGTATGTGATTATGGAGAGTGAATTAAATTGTTTCTTCGTCATCTTGGTAGGTAATTATCTGGCTAGTATCAACAAGGGCTTTCTACAAAATAGCAATATTAGTGCAGCTAGCAAACTAACATTGGAATCTAGACCATAAACTAAGCAACACAAACGGACAAGCATTGCCAACGCTACAGCCACCTTCTGGTTTGGAGTACTTTAACCAGCCTGAGTGACTGATGACCAAGGTCTTTGCTGTGTGAACACAAAAGAGATTGACTGCCGACACTGTTCAGAGGTGCTAATTATTCGTGGCTGGCGAACGGTAGACAATCCTATGTGCATGTCCCTGCTAAAAGGCAGGAGAAGGGGAAATCCCAAAATCACTTGAAACTAAAGCTTGACGATCTCAGCTGGAATGCATCAGTGTGTACTATTCATGGTAATCAAGTACATTGCATAATAGTTTGAAATATTCCATGAAAGGCCATAAAAACTACAAATCAAACAATTAAAAGCTGTGACAATTTTACATCTCGTCTGACTAACTAGATCCACAAGTGGAGACAACGAAGCTACACATTTCAGATGACTTGTGTCTTTGCTTTAATCAAATGTGATGCTCTGCAGAACATTGTGACTCCTTAACAAGTACAATTGGTTTACAGGGGTTACTTGGAGGCAGCAAAGGCAACCAGAGGCAAATGGGGAATTGAAATGTTAGGACAACATCCACATCAACAAGCTGAATGATAACTAAATAACCATTTCAGTTTATGGCATTACACTGAAAGCTCTGTCACAGGTCCAAAAGTGATGTTCCACCTACATGCCTTATCCAAAGAACCTTGTTTGAAAGTCTTGCATCTTCCCCAGACATCCTCCACTGAACAAGTTAATCCTTATCTCCAGAAGCTTAAAGTGATTTAATAAATGTTGACATTCAGTAAAATGGGTAGCAGCTACTCTCTTCGAAGAAACATTCCAATACATCCATCTGCTGCTTGTAAATGTATGCAAGCTTACATTACACTAGTGTACTATAAACACTAGTGTTATTACACTGTCAATATGTATGACATTGTAATAAGAGTTGAAATGGGAGTAGCACACCAGTTCACACTTTAGCAAACTTGTATGACATTGTATTGATTACATGGACTGCATGTTCATTAACACCCGTTTCTCACAAATCTTTCAACGTGTCATGTAATCACCAAGTACGCAGGTCTTATGACAGAGGGACACTTATGTCCAATGTCCAAGAAAACATGTCCTCATCTTACTGTGTCACGGTGGTATCTAGGACCTTTAGAATGCATGCAGGTGCAACGTGATGGCTCTACCAGGAGACTTAAGCCGGGACCAGCAGTGCTGGAATGAGACACACTGATTTACAACTTCAACATGAACAACAGCTGCTCCGCTCACTGACAACTAAACTCATGCTGGAAAGATACCCAACCATTTCTTTATATAGTATAGGTTGGAGAGTCTAATCTGGCCATACTAGTATATATACTTCACAAACACAATTAACCTATGGTAACCTACCAGTAGTTACTATACTTACTTTATCCTGCGTTCCTAAAAGTAAAAGTTGCAGAGTAAGCCTTAAAAAAATATTTCCATGGCATTTATATGAACTTAAGTGAGACCAGATTAAAATCTAAGTAGCAGGGAATCTAGATCTGTAGGATCTGACAGTGTCCTGCAGCTCTCTGATTGGCCTGTGAGGAAAGGGCAATGCATTCTGGTCCATAGCAGAGTAGTGCAGCTCTGTGGGGGAGAGAATCCCTCAAATAAGAGAGAGCCTCAAGGTCTGGAAGCTGGCCGACCTCGGGATAACAAGCAAAGGAATAGTGAGGCCTATATCTGCCCCAGTTTATGCTCCCACCACCACATCTCATCAACAATCTCTCCTCTTACCTTCTCTGCTCCCCTCTCGCTCTTCTGCTGCATGCACAACTTAAACTAAAAACAGCTGTTTGGAATACCAGACTGATAAAACCTATTTAGATTAGATTGTTTTTGCTGTACAATCAGGTTTTATTAGCATGGAATGAAAACTTTAGTGTACACTTTGAGAGCTAACCTTAGTTAATGTAATATAAACAAGTCTCTGCAAAGTGCGGCCCACGTACAAGGGTGGTGTCGTCACTGTGCCCCCTTCCCCATCAATCAGCGATTGGCCCAATCACCTGGGAGGCAGATTGATTACCCAGATCCCCTGATAAAACTAGGGAGAAAAACTCCCTCCTAAACGGAGGCTTACTCCTAATAACGGAGACCATAGACATTAGTGAGCATGAGACATGCTGGCATTCATATGATATATGATCCAGCCCCCACAACCTCCAGCTCCAGCTTAATCCTCAATATTAGCTGGGTAGAAAAGGGAAAATAATAAAACAAAGTTATACCGCATAACAATAGAAAATATAACTTCACTTGGCAACCTTTTTACTTTCAATACAGTTAACAGCTGTATGGCCTTGCTGGGAGCTCCATTGTTTAGTGGGAGAATTCCACATATCACACTGGTCATGGCTTAGCCCTTACCTTCATGCCGAAGATGACAGGTTTGTCAATGAGAATCAAATTGCATTTCCACTACCTTGACTCCTCTGACTCTCTGAACCCCATCACGGCCTATCCTAAAGACGCTAGAAAAATAAGAGAATCTGCTAAAAGAGGGCTGCAAATATCAACACGTCCATGTACACCACACAGTGCTGTGCTGTCTTTCTTTTCAGGCATGGAGAGGTTCAGGAAACTGCCTACACAGTAACAATGTTGAAGATATTAGGTGAAATGAGTGATATACAGGTATATATGATCCACGTGTGGTTTCCTGGAACCTGCTGCCGGGGTTTGATGTTGCACAGCATTACATTGACTCAAGCCATTGACTCATGGTCATAAACACTGACTCAGATGCCTTCCAACCTGCTCCTAACTTAAACCTGGAAAACTAGGCCAGGTGACTTGTTTCACAAATAACATATACATTTCTACTTACTGTATCAAGTAAAACAGATGCTATCAAAGTGGACTTGAAAGGTATCCATGCTTTGGTTGGCAAAATATCTATCAGGTTTGACAAAAAGTAGTCCCAATTTTTTTCATGAAGACAAGTACTGTACTACATTTCAAACTCTGCAGTAGATCTGGTTAGACCAAAACACATATCTGGGATAAATTGATAAAAACACATTTGCACACATATTCATATTGGCACTTCAAAAGGATTCATTGATGTCACAGAACGTAGGGAGTCTGCGGCTGAGGGGGTGGTTATCCTTTCCTCAAAGGGTGCCGAGATGCTCCTGATGGGCCCTGCTCTTGAGAAGCCAGCGAGTGCTATAAACAGAATTTCTAATGGCAGGCGGGAGGGAAGGAGGGTGGGTAGGTGGTGAGCTAGCAGGCGAGGGATGGCGGGAGGATTTGACGCCAGCTCATGCTTTCCACAGAGACCAAAGAGGGAGGAATAGAGACCAGGACTGGCACCATTTCACACACTTCAATACAAGTGCTGTTATGAACCGAACATGAACAACCCTAAGTCCGAAAGATGCAGAGAAATATCCATCCTCCCCGAGACACAGGAAGAGATTTGGGCTGAGAATCCAGAGCAAAGACCTAAGTAGCACCTTTACCACTGCATGAAGTAATCAGTAGAAACCAAAATCAAAACAAGTCTCTGGTGTATACTCTATTCATTCAATTAATATGGGTGGGTACTAGAGAAATGTTTTCAAACCGTCTTTAAGACATATCAGAACTTAATCTGGGTTAGAGCTGTATATTAAAGGGTTAGTAGAACACCGTTCTTCAGATTCTTAGTTTACTTCAGTTTAGCCAAATAATAAGGCTTTTTGAGCATTTCGTTTCCCCCATTGCAAACAATAAGACCATTTATGACAAATAAATAATTTTAGTTGTGAGATGTTAGCTGGTCTTGACGTCCCTGAGGGCGTGTGCAATCTTTTTTTAATCAAAAAGCTGCTACTAAATTGATGTAGATTTGTTTGCCTTTGAAGAAAAAAAACTTTTCTAAAATATAAACCTAGTAAAAGAATGTTAGCTCTGTTTACACAGTCCTTGTAAAAAAATATTTGCCAGCTGACATTGAGATGACTTTCAGCAGTCGCACAGTATCGAGGCTTGTCAGAATGAGCGTGGACACTGTTCCCTCTATAGCAGAGCAGCCACAGAACCTCCCCCGATGCTCGTTCCCTCAACCACCCCTCCACCATTGGGACTGCAAGGTTAGAGGAAAAGGCAGTGTCCTACCTGATGAAAAGACTGCTCCACACAAACACTGTTTGCTTATACAAGGAGAGGTCCTTTTATTCAATAGGACAATGCCACTGTTTACTTGTCTTTGTCTATCCATTTTTAAACACCAAAACCATCAGCAAGGCTGGAAAAATGAGCACGTCAGTGAAGCATGCAATTGTAGTAACTGACATGTTCAGACATAGTAACAGCCCTATTTCAAAGCCCATGATTGACTAGAATACATGCATTTGATTTAGTTGTATTCAACTGACTTTAGCCGACATGACGGACACCTCTCACACAAGAGGTAAATCACTGTTTACTGACAACATTGTACAAAGGGTGTCCCTTTAAAAAAGAAAACAATCTTGACTAAAATATAATAGGGCCGATGAACATTGTAGTCTGGAACAACTCCTCCAGCACTCGTCACTGAGAGTTCTTAATTACATCTACACTAGGCCTAAAAACAACACCGTCTGATATTCACCTCACAGGGGACAGCCTCCTTGGCCCTCCACCCATGACAAAAGTCTAGTAAAACGGAATTCCAAAAGCAAAGTTCCTCCTGAACCCTCAGCGGATTACAGTGGAATTTCAGCTCAGAACAGCCACTAAATCAGTTATGCTTCTCCCTCTAGGGATTTGTGTTGTGCTGAGCCAATGTGTCTTACCATTGCTCACAATAGGGTTGTCATATCCACATTCTCAAGTTTTCCCTCAAAACAATTGACATACAATACTAGATTAAACCAGAAACACTAAAAGAAACAAGGCGTATTCTGAGAAAGCATGGTGGTCTCTTGAGAAGCCTCTGTAACTGCTCTCTTTGTCTGGACATCACACTACTTCTTCTAAAACATGGCATATCAATTGATTGAAAATGCCCATGTATTATCATGGTATCTATATTACTGGGGGAGGCCAGAAGGGGGAGTTGTCGACAACATTGTCCCAGAGACAGAGAGAATGCACCTTGGGGAGAAAAAGCAAGACTTCCCAAACAATTCCACCTAAAGGTTAGAGATTTAAACATTCACTAATTACTACTAGATTTATGATACATCTATTACGCTTGTTATCAATTGGTTGGTTCAAAGCAAGGGAGACCGTGTTGTTAATGTACCTTTACTGCTCCAGTATCTGTGTTTACATTCCTTATTCTGATTCTGAGCTCTGTTTTAACTGAGCTCGAGAACAGAATATTTGCAACACCAAACTACTGTATGAAACTGATTTGAAATTGAAGACATGCTCCGGTATTTTGGCAAATAGTAAATATTTTTTTAAACCTCCCGCTTTAGGCTGGGATGTGCCAATGTGTAGTTCATACATGCATAATCTATGAGCAGAATTACAGTTTTACCTCAATTAGCCACAAAATCCCTAGTTTGAAAGCAACATTTACTCCCCCAACGTGGGCCTGCCCCCTAGCAATTCGAGTTTCAGCCAATGAGCTTCAGCCCACGAGCTTCAGCCCACGCAATTTGAGTGACTGCTAGTAAGATGCACACACAGTAGAGAGAGAGAGAGAGAGAGACAAATGATGTGGTGTACATATCTGCACATTTGTGACGTAGTATCCAATTTTTGGGGATCACTTTTGGCTTGTGGGCGCTACTTTCAGAACTAATGGCTAAAAAGTATACAAAAGTACCGTATAATATCTTTCTGCCCTTAATTCATTTCTGCCCAAATCTGGAGCAATGCTCTCAAACTCAACAAGACTAATTATCTACTATATGAGCCTGTATAGAGACCTCAGTCACACTCTCCAGCTAACTAACCAATTAGGAAACCTTGAAGGTATGTACAGAGCAAATGTTACTGTGGAACTCATTAGTTTAACAAACTTGTTAACCCAATGTTTGAGCAGAGACCAGTGACAAGTATTCTCTATTAAATGCAGCAGTATCCAACTTGGCATGACGGTTCAAAAACTGTCATTGTAGGCTTAAAAGATGATACATTATCAGATTATTAGAATTCAGAGCATTTTCTGTTAGATCCCAGGCAATGAGTTTTATTCAGCTCAATGGGGCAATACCAGTAAATGTGCAGTTTAGGACTACTTGTTCAGTAAATATCCTGAGTATTCCAGCCAGCCATTGTCTCACTGTAGTTTCTCTACCATGGTGGTGCTGATTGACAGAGTGGGCTCAATACATCCCATTGACCTGATTCTGTCCTCCTCATGTCATTAAGGGGATATAGCTCCAAATTGGAAAGGCTTAGAAGGAATGTGGATCCCTCCCTAAAGCGTATAACATTGAGAAAGAAAACTGACAGCTATCCTAACTAACTTTTTGTTTAAGAGTTTGTTTTTCTAAACCAAATCAAAACCATGCGGAGGTGGAGCTCTAGGTCCCAGTATGCTTTGTGTGAGGGGTCAATGAGGAACAACGTGAGTTCAAGACAGGGTTAAGTAAAATGTACTTACTTATTATCTCGCTAACTCAACATAATAAATAGGCTATTTGATCACAAGTTCTGCTAAAATACCAAGTGCTGTAAGGAATACAACATGGAAGGTTATTAGTAAATAGGGCCTGGCACGTTTGCAAAAAATACCCAGATTTTTTCTGATATTGGATAGGATTTACATTTTGGTCAACTCACACACAGAAAAAGAGGAAGTGATGAAAAACATCAAGAAGGAAGCATCGAGAAGGAAAATATTGTATATTTGTCCACACAATTAATATTTTTGTGACGTGAGAGAGCAGCATGGATTGCTTGCACAAACATGGACCATACAACATTTTGTAAAGAAAATTATCTTAATTTGAAAAACTTTTTGAAATCTCATTGCCAAATTCAGGCAAGGAGTGTACAAAAAAATGTTTATTGTTCAAACCATAGATCGAAGGAACCGAAATTAAAGCAAGAATTGGAATAGATCTAGATAATGTCCATGAGGATGAAAATTAAACATGGAAAAAAACACAGGCATGCTAATTAAATGCAACAATTATGCTAATTGCCTATCCCTACAAATAGCTTGAGGAACAAAAGAGGATCTCCACAGTGGTATGCAACTTGTGTGTAGAGAGTAGCCATTTAGTTAATGAGCCCCAATGGAGACCTCCAATGAAGCCATCAAGCGCCTGCTCAGAATAACAATGGTCAACAAACGCCTCCCTAATTGAATGGAAGGTACAGGGAGGCAGGGAGAGTTGGTATGGAACAGTGAAAATGAGGCAGGGAGAGTTGATTTGGAACAGTGAAAAGGAGGCAGGGAGAGTTGGTTTGGAACAGTGCAAAGTAGGCAGGGAGAGTTGGTTTGGAACAGTGAAAAGGAGGCAGGGAGAGTTGGTTTGGAACAATGAAAAGGAGGCAGGGAGAGTTGGTTTGGAACAGTGAAAAGTAGGCAGGGAGAGTTGGTTTGGAACAGTGAAAAGGAGGCAGGGAGAGTTGGTTTGGAACAGTGCAAAGTAGGCAGGGAGAGTTGGTTTGGAACAGTGCAAAGTAGGCAGGGAAAAGCAGAGAAAGAGAGGGGGTAATTGCTTTTCACTGAAATGCTTGACTGGTCCCATCCAAATCACTGGCTTTTCAGGGTGAGAAGGACTGGGGGATGGAAATGATCTTAACAACAATATTATTTCATTAGGTGGTATTTTAATGACGTTTGCACTATTATTTAGTTGATAATGATGCACATTATTTAATTGTGAATTATATACACAATGGATAGCATACAGATATCTAAGGTAACAAGTTATATTATTTCTTAAAAATGTATATTTTATGCAGAAAACTTTAATTTGCCCGAACAAGCAGGTCTCAGTATTTTTTTCATAATATGCCACACAACCTGGAATACATTGTGGTATATGGAAAATTACAGTAGGCATAATTTTAAAGAAGAAAATGACTTTCTAAGTCATGGGCATATGATTTTGGGTAAATAACTGGGCGAAAACAAATTTTGACAGGACAGTCAACTCCTAAAAATAAGCACATTCAGGATGACAGGTTATTGGACACTACTGTGGCCACCTACATGTTTTGCTTAGGTCTCTTGACTGCAACATCTGATGATGCCCTGTGCATAAAGTGTCTGTTTGTAAGAGTACATGTTGGCTATCACCCACAAGTTATCATTATTGCAAAGTTTTCCTTCATACTTATTGTTGAATTTGGGCTCTATGGAACATTAGATGGGCTTTGGAATTCATGGTCCTCAATGTAGTATGTACTTAGTACCTAATAAGTTGTTAACCACCCGAATGCCACAGCTTCCGTTGAAGAATCACATTTACAAAACACTTTACTGCTCATATTTATCATAATCACTTCTGCCTCGAAATAAATAGACCAACACATAGATAAATCATGCACTTCGTCTGAATTAGAGATCGAGCCTAAAAATGTGCAGTTAGTACCCTACAGAAGGCTGACAGGAGGAAAAATATCCCAAAAGAACAAAGAACTAGTTAGCCTACTCCTTGAGAGGCCACTCGAAGGGAATATGGCGGTCTGGTTGTGCATAACCAATTTTTACACATGCCTTCAGTGGAAAGCAACGCGGATAACTGGCAACACTGAAGAGTAGCCTACATTGTAGATTCATTTTGTTATGGTCACTCACCGTTCTTGCGCTAGGGGAGAGGGCCCCATTGGATAGGTAAGGGTTGGTAAGATCTGGGATCATAAGAAACGGGTACCCAGGATAATGGGGACTCTTGAAAAAGCCACCATCTTGCTGTCTTCTGAGTGCTGCAAGGACAGAGCATGAATATCAGTAAAGAGAAGGGACATCACATACATATGAAATGCATTAAACAATTGTAAAGCAAATGTAACAATGTAGCATTGCAAGTGACAGATTTTACCTTCACTAAAGTAATCCCTGGTTTTCTCGTAACTGTCCAAGTCAGGTCTTGGTTGAGGGCGCCGCTCTGCTTGCTGACAAGGACAGAGGCACACACAGAACAAAAAGGGGAAAACATGTAATAGTAGTCTACTTCAGCAATAGGCTATACCAAAAAATATATAATTTTTAAATGGGCATGTAGTATAAAGCCTATGGGCTTTAGACACGCGTTTGCAATAGATCAGACTTCAGATCAGCATATAACGGCCTTACCTCGGAGTCTGACGAGCTACTGTTGTTTTCCGATTCGTTCACTAACGAAGACTTCAGATCATCCAAATCCCTCTCCGCTGATACATTTTCGGATATTTTTTCCTCTTGCTCGCCTTCATCTTTGAAAGATATCATTTCATCGTTCGCCCCCAAATCATCACCACCACCTCCGTTAAGTTGTGGCATTTTGCTGATGAAAAAGTTTCTCCCTGATAAAGTTGACAAGAATGCACGATCGCTCCAACAAACCGAAATAAATCGTCTATTTGCAAAGGGGGGGACCGTCCAGTTTGTGCACTAGAATAAACCCAAAACTGACAGCGTGAAAACAAAATGCCACGTTTTCACATCTCCATTTTGATATACTGAATAATCTCCAACTTTTCCATGATGATGAACTCTCCAATAATCCACCAAATGCAACTGTTTTAATTTCGGCGTCAATAGCCGGATAAAGCAACTTCCCAGAAGTGTCTTCTTCACTCTACCCAGTGGGTTAGTTGCAACCCACTCTCCCTCCGTATGGGTGCTGAAGAATGCAACTTCGATATTCTTCCCGAGACGCTCACAGGCAAACAAACTGGGCACGAACCAATTTTAATTCAAGGATGACGTCCAATTTCACTTCCTAATATCATTAGTGAGTTTCAATTCGACAGGCAAAAGATGAGTCTTATTATAACATGGAAATCGAACCACAGCTATTGCTTTCTTCGCAGGACACTCTCGTTCAGTCAAGAGTTTCGATCAAAACTATATTTACTTCGAGGAAGTTTACCTTTAATAACCGACCTTCGTATGTTCTTATATTAACTGTCAAATGATATCCGGTGCCAAATCTATATTTTCGGGTAGGTAAAAAAAGAACCCTCTTTCCCTCCACATTAGCTAACGGGGAATGCGCTTAGAAACTACTTGGTTGTTCAAGTGTAAGAAACAGCGCAACTTGTTCAGAATGCAAAGGAGGAGTTAACGCTGAAAAACGACACTTCATTCACCATGTAGACGGGTATGCTTAAAGGAACAGTTTGACCATATTACACATTACAACGTTACCATTCATATGGAAATAGTATCCTGTTGTTTCAACATCAGCAAGATATCAATGGTTATTATGTGACTAACAATGCTTCCAAGATCCATGACAATGTCAACTAATAGGTCTATACTTTAATTTAAATCTTTAAAATTCAACGTAGCCTGCCTGCAGTAGCTACTTTTTGTTGTATCTTATTTTTAGGCAAATTGTTCTACGAAATAGAGAAAGTAATATTCATAAACATTTGTTCCAGTGGGCACTTACTGACAGAATTTCACTTTCTGACAGAGAGAGAAGTCGGGGTTTCTATCAAGCAGACCAAATATTATGATATGATAAACCTATACAGTAATCTTTAGAAATACCTAATCCTCCAACAACACTGTATTTATTTTCTTTGTGCTGCTGATGGATACAGCAGCACAAAGAAAATAAATACAGTATCCAGCAGCAGCACCTCATGCTCATGTCATCCCATGCATCCCTGTCTCCTGTCCAAGCTGTGAAACCAGCAGCAGCACCTCATGCTCATGTCATCCCATGCATCCCTGTCTCCTGTCCAAGCTGTGAACCCAGCAGCAGCACCTCATGCTCATGTCATCCCATGCATCCCTGTCTCCTGTCCAAGCTGTGAACCCAGCAGCAGCATGCAGGAACCATGTTGGGCTGAAGCCATGTGATAATGACAGGCTCAGAAAAAAGAGTCTTAATTACACGCTGCCATGCTAATTGTGTGTTGGTGTGTTCCTGGAACAATACACTTGGAAAGGCAAGGCCCAGCAGCATGGTCTGTTAGCAGAGCTTCAGGTTCAGTTTGGTAATGAAATCCTCTTGTTATGAGGTTGGATCTCCAGCCCTCCCACCTAGACAGGACTGTCCTGGCCATTGCACTAACCCCAGCTGCATGATGCCCTCTGCAGTGAGTTGGGGCTTTTGGAGACACCATCGAGGGGAATCTACATGTGTGATGTTGACTAATAAACAGGGACGATGCCAACACGTATACCCACTCCAGCTAATATATAAGGAGAAATAAATGATTAAAGACATGTTTCTACTATACTTCTATACTTCCAAAGAGGTTAGCTATATTCTCAAAGATAAATAGATTGTTTTTTAATTTTAATGTAATAATTTATTTTAAATCCACCTCCCCCTCTGACCATCACCTATTATGAATCATGT
This sequence comes from Salvelinus fontinalis, assembly GCF_029448725.1. NCBI lineage: Eukaryota > Metazoa > Chordata > Actinopteri > Salmoniformes > Salmonidae > Salvelinus > Salvelinus fontinalis. The sequence continues at coordinate 33,256,317 of NC_074668.1, read as the reverse complement.
CTATATCTGTGACTGTCAGATGAGTTCAGAAATGTGGCAAAAGAAGAAAAATTGTCAAATGATACCTGTCACTGTGCATTAATATTCTAGTACCTGTCTGTCGCATGCGATCTTTCCTCAACCCTGGAAATTGTGCATTTTTCTAAGCTCAGCATTATATACTGGTGTAGCCTAGTGCATTTAAGTGCACATCTGTGAAGATGAAGCTGACCAATTAAAACTTTATATATTAATTTCAACTCTATATAGTCATTTTTTCCCTGCATGGAATTTATGTACAGCATCCATTGATAAGTACTGAAAATAAAAATGGTGAAGTGTCATTGAGGAAGGGCATAAATGATTATAACTGTCAGAAAGGGATCTGTCTGATCATCTAGTTGAAGTCAGAAGCAAGTTTCCCTCATCTGAGGCACATACTTCACTCTCTTGCACTGGCTCTATGCACACTCACTGGACTCTACCCACACACATACTACACTGACACTCCAACACACACACACTACATTCGCTCACACACACACAAAACACACACACAAACACATACACACACACACATGCATATTGACGCCACACTCACATAAACACACTTTCACACTGTTTATTATCTATCCTGATTGCCTAGTCACTTTTACCCCCACCTATATGTACTGTACAAATGACATCAATCACCTCAACTACCTCGTACCCCTGCAGATTGACTAGGTACCGGTACTCCTTGTATATTGGCTCCCGAGTGGCGCAGCGGTCTAAGGCACTGCATCACAGTGCTAGAGGTGTCACTACAGACCCTGGTTCGATTCCAGTATCACAATCGGCCGTGATTGGGAGTCCCATTGGGAAGCTCACAATTGGCCCAGCGTCATCCGGGTTAGAGTTTGGCCTGTGTAGGCCGTCATTGTAAATAAGAATTTGTTCTTACCTGACTTGCCTACTTAAATAAAAAATAAATATAGCCTCGTTATTTTATTGTGTTACTATATCCTTTTTTTATTTACCTACTTTTTCTTACTTTTTAACTGCTTTGTTGGTTAAGGGCTCGTAAGCATTTCACCGTTAAGTCTACACCTGTTGTGTTCGGCGCATGTGACAAATACAATTAGATTTGATTTACTGAATGATTCATAGTAAACAGATCTACAATATTGTTCTGGAGGAGTGGCACAGCAGAAAATACACTACATGACGAAAAGTAGTGGACACCTGCTTGTCGAACATCTCCTTCCAAAATCATGGGCATTAATATGGAGTTGATCCCCCTTTGCTGCTATAACACTCTTTTGGGAAGGCTTTCCACTAGATGTTGGAACATTGCTGCAGGGACTTGCTTCCATTCAGCCACAAGAGCATTAGTGAGGTCGGGCACTGATGTTGGGCGATTAGGCCTGGCTCGCAGTTGGCATTTCAATTCATCCCAAATGTGTTCAATGGGGTTGAGGTCAGAGCTCTGTGCAGGCCAGTCAAGTTCTTCCACACCGGTCTCGACAAACCATTTCTGTATGGACCTCGCTTTGTGCATGGGGGCAATGTCATGCTGAAACAGGAAAGGGTATTCCCCAAACTATTGCCACAAAGTTGGAGGTACAGAATCCTCTAGAACAGGCCTGGGCAACTCCAGTCCTCGGGGGCCTGATTGGTGTCACACTTTTCCCCCATCCCTAGCAAACACACCTGATTGAAAGTAATTGCATTATTAACTGAGGATCATGAATAGTTGATTATTTGAGTCAGGTGTGTTAGATGGGGCTGGGGCAAAAGTGTGACACCAATCAGGCCCCTGAGGACTGGAGTTGCCCAGGCCTGCTCTAGAATGTTATTGTATGCTGTATTATTAAGATTTCCCTTCACTGGAACTAAGGGGCCGAGCCCGAACCATGAAATACAGCCCCAGACCATTATTCTTCCTCCACCACACTTTACAGTTGGCACTATACATTGGGGCAGGTAGCATTTTCCTGGAATCCACCAAACCCAGATTCGTCCGTCGGAGTCGGACTGCAAGATGTTGAAGCGTGATTCATCACTCCAGAGAACGCGTTTCCCCTGCTCCAGAGTCCAATGGCAGCAAGCTTTACACCACTCCAGCCAATGTTTGGCATTGCGCATGGTGATCTTAGGCTTGTGTGCTGCTGCTCGGCCATGGAAACCCATTTCATGAAGCTCCCGACGAACAGTTATTGTGCTGACGTTGCTTCCAGAGGCAGTTTGGAACTCAGTAGTGAGTATTACAACTGAGGACAGACGATTTTAACACGCTACACCCAGCACTTGGCGGTCTCGTTCTATGAGCTTGTGTGGCTTAGCACTTCATGGCTGAGCCGTTGTTGCACCTAGACGTTTCCACTTTACAATAACAGCACTTACAGTTGACTGGGGCAGCTCTACTGACTCGTTGGAAGGGTGGCATCCTATGACGGTGCCACGTTGAAAGTCACTGAGCTCTTCAGTAAGGCCATTCTACTGCCAATGTTTGTCTATGGCGATTACATGGCTGTGTGGAGATTTTATACACCAATCAGCAATGGGTGTGACTGAAATAGCCGAATCCACTAATTTGAAGGGGTGTCCACATACTTTTTTCTATACTGTATAGTGTACATTTGGAGGGAAGAAAACTTTCACCATCATCTTCTCTTCCATGCCCACAATTTCTTTCTCTCCGGCTTTTCATTCATTTTTTTCTCTTATTCTTTTTTTACTCTTGCCCTCTTTCCTTTTGCTTTTACTCTTCTTTCCTCATGTCCTCCCTCAGCCCTCCCTCTTCATCTTTCTCACCAAAACTCCTATGGACTTCTGATCCCCTTCTTTTCTGATGCAATCTGACAGGCTTTTATCTGTTTGGGAAAAATATCATTGATGTTGTCGACCGCGTGTCAGCATGCAGAGGCTTGATTGACAATCCAGCAGAGTCTCCAAGGGCCTCATTAGAGCCCCACTCCCCATGTGTGTGTGTGAGTGCGCGTTTTGCACATGCGTACCATATCACTATGAATTGCAGGTATGGTGATCATGAACAATGGACCCAGCTTAGAGTTCCACACACGCAGATACATTTTTGCTCCACGGGCTACATCCCAGTGTCTTCTTGCCCTACTGCATCCCCAGCACATAACACAAAACATTTTCCCCATGATGCACAGGAAACTCTTGCTCTATTATATGTCCAAATGGATAACCTAACCACAACCACAATACTTACTCCTGCCGACTGTTGGTGCTCACACAATTTTTCAGGCATAGATTATTTTACACAAGTCAATTATCATGAGGAAAGGTACAAATGATTTTCTTTATTTTATCCAATTATTTTCAAGGATTTCAATTTCTAATTGAAGGGCACCTTGCATCACATGACATAACAGTCCTTTGACTCCTTCCAGAGTGTATGGTGTGTGTGTGTGTGTGTGTGTGTGTGTGTGTGTGTGTGTGTGTGTGTGTGTGTGTGTGTGTGTGTGTGTGTGTGTGTGTGTGTGTGTGTGTGTGTGTGTGTGTGTGTGTGTGTGTGTGTGTGTGTGTGTGTGTGTGTGTGGTGGTGGTGGTTGAGCAAGCGTGAATGAATGTGTGTATGTGATTTTGATCCTGTGTCCCAGTAGACATAATTACCTTCATTCACACACCACACACTTATGAAGGATTTACCCAATCAAATATAAAATTAATTAATTACAACAACATAGATTTTAGGTCTTGGATCCTCCTGAACCAAAAATCTCCAACACACTGACAATTATCATGGATGCATCAATGTCACTGAGCTATGAAGTACTACTGCTGAAAAACATGCTGTTATACATGGAAGAACCAAAAGCAACACACTGCGACATAGCACTTGTACCTGAATGATGAAGTGAAAACTCAAGGGAGTATACAGCAAGGTAATGATTAATACAGTAGTGCTTCATTAATACATACTATATATTCTTGAATAAAATTGAAGGCTCTTTAACCTGTTACAGCACTTCTACAGTTGATAATAGAATCCCTCTCTCTTCTAAATATCCACTCTTATCATGTTTTTCTATTTCTCATTTTCTCCATGTCTTCCTTGTTAGTGAGGGATTCATTTGAACTGGGAGCTCATGAGGGGTCAGGAGAGATGCGAACAGCCACAATCTTAGCCTGAGGGCAGATCGACTGGTGGCCAGAAAATGTATTCAGAGGGTGCTGTCCCTGCATCTGCCTTACTTTGAAGTTGTTCTCTCAACTCTGGCTTGTCTTACGTGACTTTATGCCCATTTTTTCCTTTCTGGAGATAGAGAGAGCGAAAAGAGAGAGATAGAACGAGTGTGTGTGTGTGTGTGTGTGTGTGTGTGTGTGTGTGTGTGTGTGTGTGTGTGTGTGTGTGTGTGTGTGTGTGTGTGTGTGTGTGTGTGTGTGTGTGTGTGTGTGTGTGTGTGTGTGTGTGTGTGTGTGTGTGTGTGTGTGTGTGTGTATGAGAGAGGAAGAGAGAGAAGGGGTGGGATACTCTGTGCCTATCTAAATTCAAGGTCATTCTTTTATGTTTTGCCGATCTTCACTCAATCAGTTTTCCATCAAAGTAATGTTTAATTCAGAGCTAATTCCGGCCTCCTAGTCACGAATTTGCCTCACTGTTTTCTAGGTGCTCTTTTCTCTGCTCTGATCTGCAGTGTTATGTTGAGCACATTATGGCATGCAGAGCCCAGCTAGTCACTGTGACATGTATGTATGGCTGGATAGAGACATGTCAGACTCCACACTGGCTGTCCCCTCTATCTCAGTCCTTACAGGTTCAAGTCTCACTCCACTGTCCACAACTTCAAAGCTTTCCTAAATGTACATGTTGATCCACACATGAACATGACACATGCTTTATTAACCCTTAGGGCCATTCAGTGTGTCACAAATTGAACAATTAAGCCAGTTAGCAACTGTGAATATAAAGCAGGTTGAACTTATTCAACTGGTTTCACAGGTGGAAAAATGATAAGTTGTTCTTTCTGTCATACTGATCTTTGATTTGATTTACTTCAGAATGTACAAGTTCTCTCTTCAAGTGGGATTTTTCCGTAACACCTTTATTGTTATTCAAAGATCTTGTTTATTAGAATTGTTGCTGGAAGTTACTCAAGCATTTTCTCTTTGTTATTCAGAGGCAACCACATATTTTTTTCACTTCATTGAGAATGTTTTCTTATGTTTTGTTGGTTGACAGGGCTACCCGCAACTCATACAGCCATGTCCCCATGTTTATTTAGTTGTCTAACTCCCCCTCCTATCTCCTCCACAGACAGCACTCTGACTTTTAGTGGGAGTGCCTCATGCAATCATATGTTTTATTAAATAACTTCATATCCGTTTTCTCTAAAGAAAGGCCCCTTTTTCAAGCTGGTAGGGCGTACGTGGTAGTTAAAACTGTATGATGACACTATATTAGATGACAGTTTTTACTGCCAAGAGGGTGTAACTGAAACAGTAAACTGTGCAGAGAAGAGAAAATAAAATACTGTTTCAGCATTTTATTCATTCAGTTTCTCTTGTGTTGCACTTAAAGTATTCATTTTCAAAAGCTATATTTTTCAAGATACGGTAAGGTGTTCATTTCTACATTGATCCAAACTATGTTTTGTTCACATGCAAGAGTCACATTATCTCTGTCTAAATTCAGTGAATCTTAACACTGAATATAATCCCAATTTAGCCGGTTTTAAAGCTCACATGAGCACATTTTAATTGTTTATACTGATAATCCTGTCATACGTTATACAGTTCTGCTTTATAAGACTCCCCAAAAACACGGTCAAGAGGAAACATGTATCAGTGCATCTTCCATTGTGTGTTCACGCTTTACATGGCTCCCTAAAATTGTGCCCGGTCCTTTGATTGAAATACCTTTTTGTGTTCTCTGTAATGCAGAGGTTTCTTTTAAGGAGCATTATTGCCAAGAACTTCAAAGCCTGCCAAATGCACTCTCCTCTCCTCTTAAAAACATCCTTATATTTTCCAAATGGACAGGAAGAGGCACTCGCTGGTATTGAGGTAATGTTAATGCAGTGCAGCACTTGTTTTCCACATAACCCTGTTTGTCCCTGGTGACTGAGCCAGCACGGTACTCAGCCCTATTGAGATCATTCATATACAACTCTAGATTAACCCTATTTCCACTCTAATGAACACTGAAAAGGGAAGAGTGCCATGCATGACAACAATTTTACTAACTACCCTGTAAAAATGACTTGATGCCTTCCACATTTGCTTGAAGCAATTCATTATTTAAAAACTGAAAAAAGCTCTGGTACACAATGTTAAGTTTTACAATCCAGTACAAAATGTAAAGTTACAGTAATATCAACTATACCCTCTGGATAGTTTATTCCCAATTAGTGCAGTTGACATGCCAATGCAAGATTACTGTAATTTACCAAAATCACTGTTAAAAATGTAATATACTCTATTGTCCCCTGTATTGGACTGTGCAAAATGAGTCTCTCTTCAGATATGGGACTCTCCCATTCTGCCATCACACATTTTATTGATCCAGTTAGCAAGGCAAGCACTTTTTAACTGTCTGGTGTTTTGTCAGCTGAGGATGCACAGCAGAGCTCCTTGGAGGATTGGAGGTCCTTTCCTGTGATGTAAACCCTATACAAGTGAAAGAATGTTGACTTTATTTAATATGTCCGCCAGATTTTAGGGGTTTTACGTGTCTGAGATGGTTTTCATTATGCATGAACCATACGTTGAGCAGAGGCATGCATAGCTGTAGACAGCTGGAAGTAACTCGAGACTCTCAGTCACTTATCAGTACTGGCATCCCTGCCATTTCCCATAGCCATCCTCAACCAAGAAGAATCCACCCATTGTTTTCATCTCTGTGGGCCCTGTGTTAACCCAGCAATGCCTTGCTGATTGTTGCAGAGATATTTAAGAAAATGGCTTTGTCCACATAAACCCGCATCTTGTGACATCCAAGCTGTGTGTGTGTGTGTGTGTGTGTGTGTGTGTGTGTGTGTGTGTGTGTGTGTGTGTGTGTGTGTGTGTGTGTGTGTGTGTGTGTGTGTGTGTGTGTGTGTGTGTGTGTGTGTGTGTGTGTGTGTGTGTGTGTGTGTGTATTGAGGGTGGTTAGTTGATAGGGTTTGAGAGAGCAGCTGCACCTGTCCTGTATGTCAACACAGGGGACTGGAGCAGACACTGAAGTAGAGAGATGGTTTTCACACCACTGCCCTCACTAAAGTTGCTTACTTTGCAAAGACAACAATAACCATGGTACAACACCATAAACTGGGCGCCTGGTCTGTGTGGGCCACGGATTATCTCTTGACTGAGCCCTGCTACGTACAGGCTTACTGGCCTTCCTCATGTCCCCTGATTCTTTTGGGTTTAGAGTTTCCAGGATGCTTTTTGTCTGTTTTACACATAGAGACAGGATCCCCCGTGGGGGTTGTTTAGAGGTTACAGGGGTAGTAAAGAGGTCAGGGAGAAACTGTCAGACTATTTCCTTTCTGTGGCCTTGGGAAACTGCACCACAAGTCTTTTGCATATTTTTAGTGTCCGAGCTGTTTTTCTCAGAATGAATCCACAGGAGAAGTTGCAGTTATTCCCAGTTTATAGGATCTTTCATTTCTCTCATGGATTACTTTTTATAGTTTTTTTTTCTTTCCCTTTTTCACATAAGATCCTGTCCAATATAATGGACAGTCTGGAAGCCATCATTTTTATGTGTTAGTGTGTAAAACTCTGGACCATAAAATTACTACACAACCTTCTTCAGGCATTTGCCTCGTGCTCCTGGGTACCAACCGTGTGTCTACAGCTGTGATTTGGGTGTGGAAGGAATGAATGTTGTGGAAAAATAGGCCTATGTTATTTCTAGGCTTTTCTCTCCTCTGTCGGTGAGACTACACTAATGGGCACAGGAAAAATCTCTGTATGCTGATCTACGATAATACAGTATCTTTATTTATTAACTCAGAGAGAAAACACTCTAGGTGAAAAATAGATACAGGGGTTATTTTCTGGTGATGTGGAATTATACTGAAGGCTCTCTTCAAATGTCGAGGTCATCATGTTTGAATGGACAACTTGTTTTCCTTTTTCAGTGTTTAAGGGCTGGCATAGATATTCTGTTTTGGTAAAGAGCAAACCAGGATATTCAGTGAAAGGCTGACCCCCTTTCCCTCTGTGACGGATCAGTCCTTCCCAAGGCCTTGCCAAGTATTGAGAGGGTGCATTCAGATGTGAAGGTACTCATAAACCTGCTGAGCGGTCATGCTCATTCACATTCAACCTGTCTGAACCGTCTGACCAATCGCATGGAAGATAGTCCTACCTGCTGCTCCACATTCCTTCTTTGTGTTTAGGAATCACACATGCATCACAATACCTCCCACTACTTCACCACGTTCTGTCTTTATCTGATGATGGACACACTGACCAATCACCCCACAGTAATAGTTGATTGTGAAGGTCACACTGTTGTGTTAAAAAGAGCTACTGTAAATATATATATATTTACTAACAGCATAAAATACTCCAAAACGCCCCAAAACAGAAGACATATTTGCGCACATTAAAATTGTCTTAGCCAGACTGTTGTTCTTTTCTCCACTAATTCTGCAACACAATTATCACTTAGTGAAAGGGATCGTACGGGCCAATAAAACAAGTAATTTCTGCTTAGCACTAGCCTACTTACTTTTAAATGCTTGGCTGTGCAGCTGCACCGTGCTCTGAAAAACAAACAGTGCCGTGCAGCTGGGCTCTTCAAGACACAGAAAAAGGGGAATTTTAATCCCATGTTTTTTTTGTTCTTTGGCACCGGTCAGATTTATTTGGTCATAAATAGAGTAAAAGCACCCCACCATCTGAAGGGGCTGGGGAAGTGGGAAACCAAGTCATGCCAGACCCAGTTGTAGACAAAGAAACACAACGGGCCAGGAAATGTTTTCTGAGGGGTCAAAGTGCACCCAGAATATTCAAACCATACATAGACTAATCAGCTCAGATAGTGGCACATTACTGGCATACCTGGAGATTTTAGGCAGATAGCCCAGACCACTCATGATGATGAATACTACTCTGCGTTTGTTATCAGTGTAGAACAGACAACATGCAGAAATACAGGTTTTATAATAGTGACATCAATGACAGTGTTGTTTGTCTCATAAAACATTTGACAAAGTACTGAAACCAATAGTTACATGTCTCCAAGATCCATTTCCTGCAGCCTGATTTGAAAATAAACTATCCATGGAGCCCCAAAAAAAGCATTTCCAGCTGTCACCTCCCCCTCCAATGGTTTCAATCTGATACCATTAGGGCAAGAAGGGGTGAGGGTTGAGACACGAGGAAAATACAAGATATGTAACTCAAACTACAAGTACCATGCTCCGAATCACTGTTGGATGAAAAACAAGACAAGTGTAACACCTACACTGAATCATATTTCAGTTGCATATAACTTTAAGCCTTCCCACAGATACAACTACAAAGCACTCAGAATCATTTTCTGTATGCAAAAAGTTTGAATGCTTGTTCAAAGTAGAATTTCAATCTATTGAGTAGCAATTGGTTCATAGCAGTCAGAGCTTTAAGGACTTTGAGAGCTGCAGTATTATTACACAAATACAGTTAACAAACTATTTTGCATCTTTATAATTTACTGTAATGTACTATAACAACCTGTGTGTTGATGACACAACAGATAACATGTCAAGATAAACATGCAGTAACCTGACAACATCCTGGCCAAAGAGCATCTGGAATATCACAGAAAGCTCAAGCCCTAGTACCATAAAAAATATGGATGTGTCTCTGAGAATGTCCAGAGACCGCACATAGACTCATCCAAATCCCTCAAGACACAAGGTTTGAGGACAGACTGGAGGTCTTAAATCTCTCTTTGGTTAAAGTGCACTAAGCTCAAGAGCATGTGTACACTGAGCAATAGAGAAATAATTAACTTATTCCCCTGTAAAGCAAGCCGGGCATTTGAATCCCACATCAAACTAATTTAGATTAGGATATGCACAACAATTTATGATAAACAATTTAAACATTGTACTCTACTGATTTAGATGTATTCTTAAACCTCTGCACCACAACCACTCTGGCTGTCATACACTTCTGCCACTTCTGTCTCTCTTTAGAAAATGACTCTTACCCTTGTATACTTGGCTTCCATTATTCCAATTTTACCTGAGGTACCCACAGGTACCCACTGTGGCTAAAAAGCTCCTATGCACTTCTACACTTCAGTTGAGTGCAAGCATAATAGCATTGGCATACGCCTCAGCTTGAAGAAAGGCCTGGGAGGATGATGCGTTATTGTTTAGATAAATGCAAATTATTGGGAGAGATCATTACATTATCATACTGTATATAGGTATGCATGACCGCAAGCAGTTACGGTCAGCTGCTGTGCATCAACCTTAATTTTGCAAAGCATAGCAGTTTCAAGAGAGAGCAAGTCTGAGACATTTCTCCGATTTTTGTAATGGATGTCTGCTTCTTCTTTGTATGTAAAATTCCAAGTCATACTATGAGATTCAAAAACTAGCTGTGTATACACGTCACACAATTATATTTAATATTCTGTTGATAAAGCTGTTAATTGAACAACTATTCAGCATGATTTTCAGACAGGACCTTCCAGTATAGACTTTGCCAGGCCTGTCGCTCTGTAGCCGAGGTATAAGCAGCATTGTATGCTAGAGAACCCAAGACACAAGCAGTCCTTTCTTAGTTGTTTTTTCTATTTAATGATCTGCGTTACCCCCAATTTGGTCAAAATGTAATTCCCATACTTTTGTGGGAAAGCATGTATACTATGTCCCCCTTTGAAGGAAATCACTATATTGAAGTACCTAATTAAGACATACATAGAACGCGAAGAGGGAAGAGTGGTCTACTCAGATGAAAAAATAACTAAAGGCAGTAAAGTCAGGAAGTTTATTAAGAAATGGTCGGACATTCTATTCTAACCAGAAACTCTACTTTAGTTCAACAAAACTCTTGAAATAACGGTGTTTCAGAGTAAAAGAGAGAAAGACAAGAGAGCAAGAAGAGTACATTTTAATGTTTTCTTTTCTCTAGAGGGGAAGGCTCTTTATCATGCTTCACATCCAACCTCTCACCTCCCCCTTTGGGCCTTTAGAAGCATCCTGTGACCCCTGACCCCTGGACAATAGAGGCCAGGACGTTTCCCAGTGAGCAGCGACGTAGCCAACAACAGGAACATGAGGGGTGCTCCTGGGAAACAAACTGTTTATTGTGCGACAGGATGGACAGGGCCCTCACTTACTTTCACACAAACCCGTACACACACACACACACACACTCACAAATGCCTCCTGTTGATTCATAAAATGCAAGAACAGCTCCACACGTCTTGTCATCTGATGTATGCACTGTCCAAACCTGCTGCTCTGAAATTAGCTATAGATTACTTAATGTTTTGATGTGCTATTGTTACACTAAATAGGGATACGCCCGTCACTTATCTGTGGGCTTCAGTGTCTGCTCATGTGGGGGATGGTCCCTGGTTCCTGGTAAGGAGTGTGTGGGGGGTAGGGGTTAGGGGGAGAGAGAGAGAGCGAGATAGAGAGAGAGTGAGAGAGAGAGAGAGAGAGAGAGAGAGAGAGAGAGAGAGAGAGAGAGAGAGAGAGAGAGAGAGAGAGAGAGAGAGAGAGAGAGAGAGAGAGAGAGAGAGAGAGAGAGAGAGAGAGAGAGAGAGAGAGAGAGAAAGGGTAGTAGATGAGGACATGGCTAGGGAAGACATGTTGTCCTTGCTCATAAAAAATTGCATCTGTCAGAGTGCATCATCTAAACAAGTTTAAGGATTTTAGTTATTTTCTTTTTTGTTTGCCTTTTGACTTTCTTTTTGTATAGGTTGACTGTGACCTTTTTTTAAGGTTGACTAAGGAAGTAATTGGACTTTCTATCTTTTGTTGTTTTTATTCAATAAGACATAAAAAGCCCTCTGTCATGGACACAGTCAATAGAGAGGGTACTTCTTTTGTAGAGAAATAAAGCGCCTTTTCTTACCAACCCCCTGGTTCATATAGAATATATCCAGTTGAGAACTACATTTGTCCAAGCACTACATTTGAATAAGTTGACGAATACGACGGCCAACGCATATATAAAAAATTCTGTCCACCCTTTACAAAAAATATATACATCATCTATAGGAAATACGAGTAAAGAAGTAAATAAAATCTTCCAAATTCCACACTTGTGTGGTGGTAGTATTCAGAAACAGATCTTCTTCTCAGAATGGAAGGTGAGAGCGGCAGCATGGTGTCAATAAACACACGGAAAAGTGTACTAGTACCGCCTTCTTTCTGCCTAGCACCAAAACATGCCTGAGAAAACGAAGATGAGATGTACTCTTATCTCATGTTACTGATTTTTTTATTATCACGTGGCTGGGTTGGTTCAGGTAGTCAACCGTTTACATCACTGACTGTTGTTTTTTCTGATTAGACTAGTACCAGGAGTACTTGGTACTGCCACCGTCTGTCTGTTTGAGAGGAAATCCCTTCTTTGTTTCTCAAGGAAGCTTAGCGAAATGAAAACCTGAATAAGTCATCAGAAGTCAAACGGCTGGAAAGCATTTACTAATACTCAGGCTGTGATTGTTCCAGATACAGCAACAACTGTGTTAGTTAATGCAAAGGACTATACCTTACCCAAGGCTCTGGAGACTACTCATAGCAAGGGCAGTGTAGTAAAACAACTTTTCCAGCAGGCACGTTGTCAGCTTTGCAGTTAAAGACAGACAGAAAGACAGACACAGGGGGTACAAGGCTCCTCCCTAAAATGCTTACCCCCCCCAAGGATCACTGGCTATGGTTGAGTGTGTTTCAAGTTTTCCTCCTTTCTCAACATGCTCAAAGTCTGCATGTGGTGGGTTGAATATCAACATTAACTACCATTCAAAAGTTTGGGGTCACTTAGAAATGTCCTTGTTTTTTAAATAAAGGCACATTTTATGTCCATTAAAATAACATCAAATTGATCAGAAATACAGTGTAGACATTGTTAATGTTGTAAATGACTATTGTAGCTATAAACGGCAGATTTTTCAATGGAATATCTACATAGCCGTACAGAGGCCCATTATCAGCAACCTTCACTCCTGTGTTCCAATGGCACGTTGTGTTAGCTAATTCAAGTTTATCATTTTAAAAGGCTAATTGATCATTAGAAAACCATTTTGCAAGTAAGTTAGCACAGCTGAAAACTGTTGTGGTGATTAAATAAGCAATAAAACTTGCCTTCTTTAGACTAGTTGAGTATCTGGAGCATCAGCATTTGTGGGTTCGATTACAGGCTCAAAATGGCCCGAAACAAAGAACTTTCTTCTGAAATGTTTCAGTCAATTCTTGTTCTGAGAAATGAAGGCTATTTCATGCAAGAAATTGCCAAGAAACTGAAGATCTCGTACAAAGCTGTGTACTACTCCCTTCACAGAACAACGCAAACTGGCACTAACCAGAATAGAAAGAGGAGTGGGAGGCCCCGGTGAACAACTGAGCAAGTGGACAAGTACATTAGAGTGTCTAGTTTGAGAAACAGACGCCTCACAAGTCCTCAACTGGCAGCTTCCTTAAATAGTACCCGCAAAACACCAGTCTCAGCGTCAACAGTGAAGAGACGACTGTGATGCTGGCCTTCTAGGCAGAGTTCCTCTGTCCAGTGTCTGTGTTCTTTTGCCCATCGTAATATTTTTTTTTATTGGCCAGTCTGCGATATGGCTTTTTCTTTGCAACTCTGCCTAGAAGGCAAGCATCCCGGAGTCGCCTCTCCACTGTTGACGTTGCCCGTTGAGGACTTGTGAGGGGTCTGTTTCTCTTGCTCAGTTGTTCACCTTGGCCTCCCACTCCTCTTTCTATTCTGGTTAGTGCCAGTTTGCGCTGTTCTGTGAAGGGAGTAGTACACAGCTTTGTACGAGATCTTCAGTTTCTTGGCAATTTCTTGCATGGAATAGCCTTCATTTCTCAGAACAAAAATAGACTGAAACATTTCAGAAGAAAGTTCTTTGTTTCGGGCCATTTTGAGCCTGTAATCGAACCCACAAATGCTGATGCTCCAGATACTCAACTAGTCTAATGATGGCAAGTTTTATTGCTTATTTAATCACCACAACAGTTTTCAGCTGTTCTAACTTACTTGCAAAATGGTTTTCTAATGATCAATTAGCCTTTTAAATTGATCAACTTGAATTAGCTAACACAACGTGCCTTTGGAACACAGGAGTGAAGGTTGCTGATAATGGGCCTCTGTACGTCTATGTAGATATTCCATTAAACATCAGCCATTTCCAGCTACAATAGTCATTTACAACATTAACAATGTCTACACTGTATTTCTGATCAATTTGATGTTATTTTAATGGACATAAAATGTGCTTTTCTTCAAAAAACAAGGAGATTTCTAAGTGACCCCAAACTTTTCAACGGTAGTGTATATAGAGAGGATTTGGCTCCCTCTCTCCTCATCCAATGTCTAGGAGGTCTGTGTAGGGCCGTAATGTGCATAGCTCCTTGGGGGGATGGGTACTCATGTCTGTCTGAGACTATGAGGGTCTGTCAAATAATCTTCGGGAAGGGTGGGGCGGCTGACTGCTCTAATTGTTGCTACAATGGTCTCCCTGATGAACATGCTGATGTAATCCTGTAGAGGACAATGGGCTCTTATTTAACAAAAAGGTGCTAAAATTGTTTCTGATGGCCTTGTTTGACTTGGCCCACCTCCTCTTTTGCACATCCCCTTCTTCATTTTGTATTAGTCAGTTACGGTGTTATAGATTATACCTTTCAAGCAAACGGTGTGTAGGCTAGTTGTTTTTTGCATAACATATTTGTAACACTTTGAACTACCAATGTGTAATGCATTGCCATATTATAAAAGCCCATGAGTTGTTATGATTTTTTATAAGAAGTCTTACATTGTAGTGCAATATGGGTGCAGTAGAACGCAATATAGATTCATTAAACAAAGGCGGTTGGAAGAAAGTGTTACTTTAAAAAGTTATCGGAATGCTTTTGATTGATCCAATTATGAACTTGTAAGCACAAGAATGAATGAAAAGCCTTCTTAAGAAATGTCCATATTGGAATCTCCAAAGTAAATAATATACCCCCACTCCTACAGGGGGGAGCAGTGCCGCTGAAACTATGAAAATACCAGGGGCAGATAGCGGGTCTCACCCCTGAGTTATGTCTATAAATGGCATGTCTGGGATCATGGGCTTTTAACTATGTTAATCAAGTAAACAAATAAATGAGGTGTTATTGGGCAAGGACCCCTGCTTCTAAATGAGACACCCCCTCAACTGTTCACCAATTAATCCAATTAAACACTGCAGAGTTCACTGTGGTAACTGTGAAAGCAAATAATGCCATTTAATGAGTACATCCCTGAGGCCATAAATGTTTACACCACTGTATCATAACAAGGTTTGAACATGCCCCTCACACAACAAACCAATGCAGGCTAATGCTTAGTCCTGCACCAGCTGGTTTGGATTTCCATTGTCTAAGATAGGGAGTAACTACTGTAGACATTTATATTGCACCATTAAAATGGATATATGAAAATATATACAGTGTCACAAAAGTTGTCATCTATGCCTTGGAAATATTTGTTCTATTGTTTTGTAATTTTCATTTTTCATACTTCACAGTAATGTGTGGTATGATGTCCCATGGTCTTTATTAATATATCTGCTTGGTCAAAAAAACTATTGTGTGGATTGCTGGTCTGAGTCCATGTGGTTTATTGAGGTCAGAACCAGGCTCAATAAAGACCCGTTCTATTCATTATATTTCTATGCATTTAATCCTATCCGATAGATGAAATTTGGATAGGTAACTTTTGAAAAACTGTGCCCATGGAACTCTTGCTAGTCAGTCTGGTCTACCTGTCAGAACCTTTATAGATCAGGAAGGTTTAGTCAATCTGAGAAGGATTTGGTTTGTCGGATTGGTAGGTTGTGGCAAACATCATCCACACGAGTGCTTACACTGTCATGAGGAATAGTTGTGGACTGATTCAGACCTCCTTTCAGACCTCCTTTAGACTGGGTCAATGGGCCATCATCTGCCACCTAAACGTTGACAAACCAAATAAAATCAGAGTCCAGGAAATTGGCCATGAATCAGTGATTGCACTGCACATAATTCCCTTTTTCAATAGCCTAGTCAAAGAAGGATGGGATTGTGCCCAAAGATGCTGACTTCGCTGCAAACATGAGAATTGGCTGCACACAATTGAGAGTGTATAATCAAATCAAGAACATTAACACAGGGAGTGTACAAATATCTCTCTGTAAGTAGGAATTAGGGATCTTTGTTCCATATAAGAACCTCTGAGAACAGCCATGGACTTGGTTAAGGTAGAGCACCTCGAGGGGCTCTCAGAGGCTGAGCTCAACTTTAATTGGTTGAGCGTTTATTGGATAATTCAGACATAAGCAGGACCCATTTGAAATGATTGTGAAAATGATTGTGAACATATGTGCATTGTCACAGCAGATTTAGCTTGGGGTGCTGGCGGAGACTAACTCAATAAAGGAACATGTTAAAATATAGCTTGGGTATGAGAAATTAAATGACAAGAACCCTTCGTTCCTGACAGTGGGACAATCCTCTGATGAAGACTCTTCGTCCGAGAGAGACATGTCATAAGAAACAGACACTGCCATGCTCTCAAATTACACCACTATATTACATTGTCTTCAGTTGAGAGAGGTCAGCCAACCCGCCACCCTACCCATATCATACTGGGCATCCACACCAAGACACATACATAACTTTAGGTCTGGGGGCACCAACATTGTAACTAAAAACTCCGCACTACAAGGGATAGGTGGGGATTTCCCTTGTACCACTGGTAATGGGTTACCCAAGAAACAAGGAAACTGTACATGCTCTCTGCCAAGAAAGTTATTTTTTTTTATCCATATCACCCTGACAGATCGTCCTAGACTCTTAGAAAAAAGGGTTCCACAAGGGTTCTTCAGCTGTCCCCATAGGAGAACCCTTTTTGGTTCCAAGTACAACCCTTTTTTGGTTCCAGGTAGAACCCTTTTGAGTTAACATGTAAAACCCTTTGTGGAAAGGGTTCTACCTGGAACAAAAAATAGTTATTCAAAGGGTTTCACCTATGGGGACAGTCAGAGAAACCTTTTAGGTTCTAGATACAGTAGGAACGTTTTTTTAAAGAATGTAGATCGGCTATTGGTGCAGGATGTATGATGGGTTAGGGCTCTCTAGTGGTAGTCACCCAGATGATCTAAGTTTAAAGCCCACAGTTGCCAAACAGTGCACATTTAAATTTCTAAGAGGGAGACAGTGGTGGAATGACTGTGGGAAGTTTTTCGAGCTGAGGCTTGAGGCCAACAGAGAGTGTGGGGGAAACAACTCCATGCTGAATGTTCTTAGCAAGTAGGCAGAGTCAGCACACAAGGCCCCTGCTGCACAAGGCCTAAACTGCTACCTCTACTGCTGGGCTGGCTGAATCTGATTATAGGCAGGCCCTGAGGACAGGCAGGTCATTGAGAGCGCAGAGATGAGCAAACAATAGATATTATCTTAAGGAATCGCTAGCTTTCCAAAGGAAAATGGTCCTCAGTGTCACATTGACGATGGGATCATCAACCTGACATTGAATCAGCCATTTAAAAAGGATGAACACTGCCACCCATTCATAGATACTCACTAAAATAATGAGAGCTCTTTTTTCACCTTTGTTTAAGACATATAAAGGGAAACTCATAGGGCTTTGCAAGACAAGGCTGTGCAGAAATTGGAGGATGCAGCTGACTCACAGATGAATACGCCTTTACAATGATTGGATATTGACTGAACAATCCCTTGGTCTATCACCATTGTACTTTACAAAGCTATGTAGAAAAATCAATTCTTCAAGCAAATGTATACATTTGAAAGTTTCTGCTATTGAATGTGCGTGACTATGTAGTGGAGCCTATTGTTGGCTAAATGTTTCATACATTTCTTTAGAACCTAACAACTTGCATAACTGTTGTTTTGTATCATGCTGAAGAAATATAATAGAATACATCTAGAATGTAGATGCACAGAAAAATAAGAAATTGAGATATATACTACTGCATGGTTATAAATGGCAAGAAATATCAATCCAAGGTGTTTATGCAAACTCTGCAGAAAAATAGCTTGCACAAATTTGGGATCCAAAAATATTTTTCTCATCCCCGTCAAACTGTGTGAGAGTGGACATCTATACTTTTGAAATATACACAAATATTGTTGACGAACTGATATAGCTGCTACGGAGCTTCTTAATAGCACTATCAGTATACTTCTGATAATGGTGGGAAAGATCCGTCAGCTTAGTGAGTTTACTGCAGGGCCCTTAGATCAGTGGGCCCTGCTTATCCTTGAAGTCAAACAGGGACATCTTGTGGTCAGAGGCTCACATGTGGTTTATGAAGTTTTGTATGTGCTGCTGTGTTCTAAATGGTTGCAGATTGCCCCTGTAAATGTATGCTTAATATGGTAATTTTGCTTGAGCTCTCCATTATAATGAATTGTAATGTCTTGTACCTACCACATCTTGGCAGGATCAGACTCTTTTTGGAATAACCCTAAATCATGTTGAAAATCTTTGTGGTCCAAACAGGATACCCACTTAGAAACAAAAACATGTTGGTTCTTCTCATCCAGCGAAAACACAATGATAATCTGCACCACACCTGACCTAAATCAAATATGAATCAATATTAACCAAAATATGAGAAGCATATAGATTTTCTTTACTTACAAAAGGGCAGTCAATAAATCGATGCTCATGTCTAAAATAACTGCCTTCGTTGTCAGATAAGTAGCTAGGCCAAAAAGCGTAGGCCTAATAAATTGGAAAAGGCTATTAGGCCACATCTGACGCCCCAAACCGATATTTCATTTCTGAATGTATAAAAAATAGTTTACGACACAAATATCCATTAAATTGATCAGATACTCTAGTGGCCACTCTAAGCATGAAAATAAATGTCTTAAAAAATGGAACACAGTCGGGAGAATGTAAGACCGGAAGGTACCCAAGTTTTTGTACGGAGGTCAATGAGTGTTTAATTTGGTTAACAAAACATTGAATAGCTTATTTGATACGTGGGCTTATTTGATCAAATAGACGTTTTGTAATGATTAGGTTGTAAAGTGTACCAATATAAGTAGTTATCTCGCCAACCTTGAGAAAAAAACACTATATCGGTGTTGTGCCTGGTCGTCACTAGTTATTACAGCCACAAAGTCATAAAACCCGCCTATTTCTACAATTTATTTTCTTAAAATGTGATTTTAAACATAAACCTAACCACACTGCTAACATTATATTTGGGCCCTGTTGTCCCTCTCGCTTCGCCTCTTCCTGTCTGGTTAGGGTCAGCTGTCCAATGCATTTCTCGTCTCGCGATATTCCGGAACTCCTCTCCAGCAGCAGTGGAAGGAGAGAGGGGGTGAGAACGTTCTTATATTATACCTCAGTGGGTGAGAAAGCTAGCCAACCTTCTACCGTGGAAACTACAGTTATATTCGAAAGATCCCACGATAGTTACATTATTTATATACACAAAGTAACTGTTTTGAAACATCGTAATTTAACCCAAATTATCTGTGCCAGTGTATTAGAGAGACATATCTAATTAAACGAGCAATGGCGTTGAAAAGAATTCAAAAGGTGAGTGTTTGTTATTGTTTGCTTATTTCTTCCTGTCATTCTGCGTTGCAACTAACGGTAACGTTAGTCAACTAAATAGTTATGCTTACAATCAGAAACGTTATAGTTCTCCACATTTCATGTAACACACACTTATTTGTGCTCCCCTTGAATACTTCACATATAGACAAAGACGAGTAACCAATGGTGGCCTTTTGCAATTGACGCATTGCATGCTAGGAAGCTGTTAGCTAGCTAACGTTAGCTTAGCAGGACAGTATTTATTTTTTTTGCTAGTTAGCGGTCCTCCCATCTAGTTAACGTTAGATAATGTAAAGGGGCCTGTACCAATTGCATTTGGTTGGGGTGCAAGTAATATGACTACATTGTGCGTGTTTTTTTTTTATTTTTTAAATCACTAGTTAGCTAGTCATTTATTTGTCAGACGAACCCGGTGAGAGTACAATTCGGGGCTAGCTTGCTAATGCTAGCTAGCGGTAGCTATCTTTTGCCATCTTTGCTCCATCATGAATGAGTGTGCTGGAAACTAATGCGCACGCGTGACATCTGACAGCTGTTTGCAGGTTGCCAAATACTGAACCCCAATGTCAATGTTGCCATATATGGAATGGCAAATGGGGCACTGGGGCAAGCAAGTGTATTTATAACAGAATGGACAGCGTTTGCATAAATAGTTAAATAACTAGTGTACTGATTTCTGTACAACAATAACAGTGATGTCATACCATATAAACTAAAATGGTACACCGCTAGTAAACACCATAACTGCTAACATATGTGACTTTGGTGAACAATTGAAACAGCAGTGGGCTGTTTTTATTTTGTTTGTATACACTGTAATGAAAGTTTTCATTAGTAGGGATATTAGTTTTGTGAATTTGGCGAACAATTGAAACAGTGGTTAATTTTGTTTATATTCTCACTATAATAGAAGTAAAACAATTTGTAGGGTGTAACATTATCATCACTTCACAGTATGGTACAGACGGGGACTGTGTAGTAATTGGTCATGTTAGCCTAAATGTCAAATTTGAGAAGAGGCTTTGATAGTTAATTTGGCTGTTACACCTTTCACCCCAACTCAGTGCTCAACCAGACAACCGTTGTCAAACAATGTGGTGTAGCCTATTTCACAATATCTAAATAATTTTCCACATCAATTTCCTCAGTCAGTGTGTGACTGTGTCTAAATCAGGGTCGTATTCCCTAGAAAACAAACAGAAGAGAACAGACCGAAACGGGTATGGACTACCAGTCCAATAATACGACCCAGTGAACTCAACCCAGATGTGACTACCTATGCCAAGTTGCTTTTCCAACATTTGCAGAGACAACAGCAGCTTGTTTAGAAAAAATATACAGTACTTGTTAATAGTTTGGACAAGTACTCATTCCTGGGTTTTTCTTTATTCTTACTATTTTCTACATTGTAGAATAATAGTGAAGACATCAAAACTATGAAATAACACACATCAAAAAAGTGTTAAACAAATAAAAAATATATTTTATTATATTTTCCTTGACAGCTTTGCACACTTGGCATTCTCTCAACCAGCTTCATGAGGTAGTCACCTGGAATGCATTTCAATTAACAGGTGTGCCTTGTTAAAAGTTAATATGTGGAATTTCTTTCCTTAATGCGTTTGAGCCAATCAGTTGTGTTGTGACAAGGTAGGAGTGGTATACAGACGATAGCCCTATTTGGTAAAATACCAAGTCCATATTATGGCAAGAACAGCTCAAATAAGCAAAGAGAAACGACAGTACATCATTACCTTAAGACATGAAGGTCAGTCAATCTGGAACATTTAAAGAACTTTGCAAGTTTCTTCAAGTACAGTGGCAAAAACCATCAAGCGCTATGATGAAACTGGCTCTCATGAGGACTGCCACAGGAAAGTAAGACCCATAGTTACCTCTGCTGCAGAGGATGAGTTCATTAGATTTACCAGCCTCAGAAATTGCAGCCCAAATAAATGCTTCACAGAGTTCAAGTTTAGACACATCAACGTCAACTGTTCAGCGGAGACTGTGTGAATCAGGCCTTCATGGTCATATTGCTGCAAAGAAACCACTACACTACATCCTTTGCACCCCAGTATATCGACTTGCACATTCATCTTCTGCACATCTATCACTCCAGTGTTTAATTGCGAAATTGTAATTACTTCACCACTACGACCTATTTATTGCCTTACCTCCCTAATCTTACCTCATTTGCACACACTATATAGATCTTTTCTATTGTGTTATTGACTGTAGGTTTGTCTAACTCGGTGTTGTTGTTTTTGTCGCACTGCTTTGCACTATTTTGGCCAGGTCGCAGTTGTAAATGAGAACTTGTTCTCTACTGGCCTACCTGGTGAAATATAAAAAATAAACTACTAAAGGACACCAATAAGAAGAGACTTGCTTGGGCCAAGAAACA
Organism: Salvelinus fontinalis; assembly: GCF_029448725.1. NCBI lineage: Eukaryota > Metazoa > Chordata > Actinopteri > Salmoniformes > Salmonidae > Salvelinus > Salvelinus fontinalis. Next base: position 33,234,206 of record NC_074668.1, on the reverse strand, counting down.
CGATCAAATCACATTTTATTGGTCACACACACATGGTTAGCAGCTGTTAATGCGAGTGCAGCAAAATTCACAACAGCTTCCTTATACACACAAATATAAAGGGATGAATATGTACATATAAATATATGGATGAGCGATGGCCATGCGACATAGGCAAGATGCAGTAGATGGTATAGAATATAGTATATACGTATGAGATGAGTAATGTAGGATATGTAAACATTATTAAAGTGGTGTTATTTAAAGTGACTAGTGATACCTTTATTAAATCCATTTATTTAAGTGGCCAGAGATTTGAGACTGTCTGTTGCAGCAGCCTCTATGTTAGTGATGGCTGTTTTACAGTCTGATGGCCTTGAGATATAAGCTGTTTTTCAGTTTCAGTTTCTCGGTCCCAGCTTTGATGCACCTGTACTGACCTCACCTTTTGGAAGATAGCGTGGTGAACACGCAGTGGCTCGGGTGGTTGTTGGCCTTGATCTTTTTGGCCTTCCTGTGACATCGAGTGCTGTAGGTGTCCTGGAGGGCAGGTAGTTTGCCCCCGGGGATGTGTTGTGCAGACCACACTACCCTCTGGAGAGCCTTGCGGTTGAGGGTTGTGCAGTTGCCATACCAGGCGGTGATGCAGCCCGACAGGATGCTCTTGATTGTGCATCTGTAGAAGTTTGAGTGTTTTAGGTGACAAGCCAAACTTGGGGCTGAGAACAGGGCCCCACAAGGGTGCGGTGTTGAGGATCTGCGGGGTGGAGGTGTTTCCTTCCTTCACCACCTGGAGGCGGCCCATCAGAAAGTCCAGGATCCACTTGCACAGGGCGGGGTCGAGACCCGGGGTCTTAAGCTTAATGACAAGTTTGGAGGGTACTATATGGTTAAATGCTGAGCTATAGTCAATGAACAGCATTTTTACATCGGTATTCCTCTTGTCCAGATGAGAGAGGGCAGTGTGATGGCGATTGCGTCGTCTGTGGACCTATTGGGGTGGTAAGCAAATTGGATTGGGCCTAGGGTATCAGGTATGGTGGATGTGTTATGATCCTTGACTAGTCAAAGCACTTCATGATGACAGAAGTGAGTGCTACGGGGCAATAGTCATTTAGTTCAGTTACCTTAGCTTTCTTGGGAACAGGAACAAGGGTGGCCATCTTAAAGCATGTGGGGACAGCAGATTGGGATTGATTGATTATGTCCGTAAACACACCAGCCAGCTGGTCTGCGCATGCTCTGAGGACGCGGCTAGGGATGTAGTCTGGGCCGGCAGCCTTGCGAGGATTTACACGTTTAAATGTTTTACTCACGTTGGCCATGGAAAAGGAGAGCCCACAGGCTTTGGAGTGGGCCGTGTCAGTGGCACTGTTGTCCTCAAAGCGAGCAAAGAAGTTGTTTAATTTGTCTGAGAGCAAGATGTCGATGTCTGCGACGGGGCTGGTTTTCTTTTTGTAGCCCGTGATTGACTGTAGACCCTGCCACCATACGTCTCATGTTTAGCTGTTGAATTGCGACTATACTTTGTCTCTATACTGAAGCTTTGCTTGTTTGATTGCCTTGCCTTGGGAATTACTACACTGTTTGTATTCGGTCATGTTTCCAATCGTCTTGCCATGATTAAAAGCGGTGGTTCGCGCCTTCAGTTTTGCGTGAATGCTGCCATCAATCCACGGTTTCTGGTTAGGGAAGGTTTTAATAGTCACAATGGATACACACTCTACAAGAGAGCCAAATAAATGGTTATGTATGCAAAGGCAAATTTGGGGCTTTTTGAGCCTGACAATGAGCCATCCTCAACAAGGTTGGAAAGTGACAGTGAAGATGAGGCCTCAGAGTCTGATGTTCAAGAGGTGGACATTGAGGAGGTCAAGGGAGAAGACATGGAAGCCTGAGAGGAAGACAACCAAAGTTTAGTTTCTAGACGATCGTTTTACAGATGTATGTTGAAAACGTTTTTGGGAGATGCGATGGATCATTGGGGATCATTCAACATTCCCTTTTGTTGTTCAGTGAAATCATCCCATGTGAAGAGTCAACTCATTTAATTAAAGTCCAATTCATAACTAAATAGTTTATTTTTTTCTATTGGAAGGATTTAATCATTTGCAATTGTCTACTTATTATAAGGTAAAATGTTTGTTTCTGTCTCCATATGGTAAATATATCCAATGCAAAAAACATCTACATTTAAATGGTATTCATTTGCATATATTTCTGTTAGTTCCCATGTATTCCTGTTAAATCCCACGGAAAGTTTCCACCTCTGAATATTCCCCAAAGTGTGCAAGCCTAAACCCTAGAATGAGTATGTGTGTCCATACTTTGACTGGTGCTGTATATCTGTAACATATGACACAGGTATATCCATGACAGAATTTATTTCCTTGTCTGCCACATCGGCTAGAAGTGGACTCAAAAAGGTAATTTATCTATTATTGTTCATCTCTTTAGGAACTGACAGATTTGCAGAGGGATCCGCCTGCACAGTGCTCAGCGGGACCAGTTGGAGATGATTGTAAGTAACTATGGGATAAATCCTATATATTGATCACATGAAAGACTTATTTGCCATGTTTTTAAAAACAGTCTGTGCCAGTCTGTTAGACATTCAGTAGTGTGAAATGCACACCTACACTATACATACATTTAGGTAACTTTTGATGGGGACCCATGCAATGGGCTAGGCTATGACATTGCATTGTTTTGTATTAATTGTAACCCATTTTAAATTGTATTTAGTGTTTCACTGGCAGGCGACAATAATGGGTCCGGTATGTGATTTAATTTCCCTTTTCTCTTATTAACAAATAGCTTAGCAACAATTAAGCTTTTACGGGTATTCTTCTTCTTCTAAACATGTTTTTCTTCTGTTCTTTTAGAATGACAGTCCTTATCAGGGAGGGGTGTTCTTTTTGACTATACACTTCCCTACAGATTACCCCTTCAAACCACCAAAGGTGGGTTTAAAAAGCACATAAGATCAGTTTACATTAGGAAACAATTCATAGTGCTAGCAGTATGTGTTGGTTTAAAAAATGTTTCAATTCAATTGCAGGTTGCGTTCACGACAAAGATCTACCACCCCAATATCAACAGTAATGGAAGCATTTGTCTGGATATATTGAGATCTCAATGGTCGCCTGCACTCACTGTATCAAAAGGTAAGCCCCTATGAATGTTTGTCTATAGTAGAGCTGGGATGATGAATAGAAGATTGATACCTATCAAACCAATTATTTCAGACATTTTACTGATATCGATCGATATCGACTATAAACTTATTGTTCAATTGATCGTTATTGTGAAAATTCAGTCAATTTATCATGGATTTTTGTCCATATTGCCCAGCTCTAGTCTATAGGATCTGACATGAGGTTGGAATTAAATATTTCCAGGGATTACTTCAATATAACTTATTATGATGATGAGGGAAAATATATTTAAATATAATGCATAGGACCTTTTCAAATGTTAGCATTGATTTAAGGACAGAGACAGCATATCTCTCCAAACATGCTTATTTTAGAACTGTAGGCGTACACATTTAGTTGGTTTGTTTACAAGCCGTAAGGCTTACCATTTTAAGAAACAATTGTTTGACCGAGTCAATGTCTCTCCAGGTAGTTAAGTTTTATTATTCGAATGTAAAGGATACACATGGTATACACCGTCCAACAAAATGTTTACTTGCAGGTTCCTTCTCGACAATGCAACAATAAGAAATAATAAAAGATAAGAAGTGCAAGTGTTTACATTGTGCAGTATTTAGTAATAATAAGTCTGGCAGCAGCAGTTGTAATGTGTGTATCATGAATGTACCGTATATGGGGGTGTGTGGTAATAATGTACAAGACGATTAGTTCAAATTTAGCAATCCATTGTTATTTTCTACTTCAAATGGTTGTCAGAATAGTAAATATATTATTCTTAGACTTGAAGGGAAATCGTTATCATGTGCCACTTTGTGTCTCAGGTGAAGAGGTGGTCAACACAACAGCAACTGTTGTCATAGCAATATGGAGGAAAGCTGTGAGCTCTTAGTTCCCCTAAAGAAAATGCATGGTTAAGAGCCGTTACAGAAGCATTTGGCCTCCTTTTTGCATAATAAAATATTTAAAATAACATTTTTATTGACATGTGTGTGGGTGTCTGCAGTGTGAGGGGTTTCAAATGTAGTTATTGCATTTTGATTATTTTCTTGTCCATTTTTTTGTAGTTCTCTTGTCAATCTGCTCTCTGCTTTGCGATCCGAACCCAGATGACCCTCTTGTACCAGAGATTGCACACACCTACAAAGCTGACAGGGAAAAGTGAGTGTGCCATAGTGTTTGATTCCTTTGCTTTGAAACTCCAGCATACTGGTATTCCCAAATAGGGCCTACTCCACAAACAGTTAAATGTATCTTTTAATGCCAACATTTTGGTCAATAGACCTTCATTTGATACCAACGTTTCAGTCAACTGACTGAAGGTCTAGAATACCAGTGTGTTAGTTCTGTTTTTCAGGTATAGCGCAAACCTTCCATTTTGTTTTACAGGTACAACAGACTAGCAAGAGAATGGACACAGAAGTATGCAATGTGAGAATGCTTGTGTAATGAAAACACTAAAAGAAGAAACACATGTTTAATATTAACACAAGGCAAACGAACAAGAGGGGAAACATAACTACACACTCTGGCAGGAGAAGGAAGCGATAAAATAAGGGACAGTGCAACCTGGCTGCTAAGTGTCGAGCTGCTGCCATGTGCCATTCTTCATGACTTGTATGGATCAGCTGAGCAAGGCCTAAGGGACTCCTGAAAGCACTCCCTTATGGAATACTGGAACCTCCCCATAGTCCAGACCACCACACCCTGACTTTAACTATTACTACTTCTATTGTGACTATTATTATCAGTGTTACTATTCATATTCTTATGATCACTTGTTATTATAATGATATCATTGTGTTATTCTACTGAATGCTGAAACATTGGGTTTTGAATTTGGAGGGGACTAGTTAGCAGCTTGGTTCTCACTCCTTTCAAAGGTACTTTCTTTGCCCCTCTGAATGTCTTGTATTACTGTATGTTCATGTATTCAGTGGCCTTGCTGTATTATTGTAACAACCTCCTCTCAGACGTTAGAAGTGCAATTGAGTTGGAGTGCTCAGCACATAATGGTGCATGGCTATATGCAGCAGTGTTGTTCAATGGCTCACTAAGACTCTGGAGATGGTTATACCCAAACTCTCACACCCGGACGTAATGTGAGACGATTCAGACAGTCATTCTGTATCCCCCTGAGCCAATTAATTGTATCCGTCAATGTATTTGGAAATGTCCCAAATGCAGTGACGGGTGGTCCTTGGAGAGCCTGGGGAGAGGTGCTATCAAGGTGAGCTGCCCTGGGTTGGACTGGCATCTGTGCTCATGGGCAAGAGACCAGGGAGACAGTTCTGGAACCTCCACCACTTCTCTCACCTGTGTCGTCTACGTCCCTGCTTCTTGTCCTAGATCCATCCAGGGCTAGCCTCTTACTTCATAAAATCCTACTGTAAGGTAGCACTTACAGTTGAGTACACGCATAGCGTAACAGAATGTAAACTTGTGAGATTGGGATGATTCATGAGGCTGGTGTTAGAGTGCAACCCTGTAAATACAGTAGCTCAGGTATATATTGAACTCACCTGTCTGAAAGGGCATTGTAGTGGCCTGTGATGAAAATGACCAGATCTGTGTTGCACACTGACATGCTGCTTTAATCCAGAAGTTGTCTTTGGAGACTATCTGACATGGGTCATTCATTAGCTTTCCCTACTCAACTTCTCGCCGTTATCACAGATTGTTTTACTGTACAACACTATGATGTGAATGTTTTCAAACAGTTTTTGTTCATACATGCTATTGCTTTGAATATGCCATTGGTTAAAACTGGAGTCATTTTTAATTTAGATGGGAGCTTGAAAATACGTTCTTTAATGACAACTGTTGCAGATCTATGAATGAATATGTTGCTTTTTTTGTTTGTTGTTCAAGTGAGTAACTTTAACTCATCTTTTGTTTATTGTGAAGTTTCATTAGGTGTTTCACAAATGTTTCCCATGCCTTTTACATCTTAACATAACATGAGCTGTAACCTGGGTCGTGCCAGCTGCATATTTGTTTTAGCACATGTCTTGAGATTTTATTCTTATCATTGGAACTTTACTTTCTCTTTATTTTTAGAGGGTCTGCAATAGTGCACATAGGCAATACATTTGTAACCTAGTATTCTGCAAGCTTGATTGTAGTTTTTTTTTAATGTCACTAAAATGACCACCGTTGTGATTAATCTTGCATTAGTAATATCACATTTGAAGTAAACATAATCCAGTGGAGGTGCTGGACTAGTTAGACTGCATCTGTCTTGAGCTATAAATTGTCTGTTGCCATGGAAAGGGAATAAAAAGTATGGGGGGGGGATAATGTGAGAAATTTGGTCATCAAAACGCTTAATGGATTTAGTGAAAGATCATGTAGGTTGATTGGGGTGGAAAAGAGGTTGTACTCTAGTCTATACTATACTGTAGCCTGGTTTGATTTAGGAGCCCGACGCATACTGTCATTATGAATTACATTTAGAATTGGTCATGAGGCTATGACTGAATATCCACTGAATACAGTCAGTCATCTGGCAGTCAAACCGTTTCTCTAAAAGACTGAGGCAGTGAGTAATGCCACTGGACAAAACTTATTTCTTCAGCTTGCTTGATTTTGCTCCGTATATTGCGTTGTCTGGTTATTTTTGTAATCTGTCTTCCTGTTGTCCGTTTTGTGTGCAGTCAGCCTCAATCCATCAAATGTTTCTTTCAGTATGACATCCTGGTTTGATCAAAAGAGATACAAACTTAATTATCTCATTGGTCCAATGGGTTCTCAATGGAGGTCACGATAGGCAGCTTGGCATGCTTTGCACTCTGGAGAACATTTTCACAACCATTTGTCAGATATCAGGGATTTCTTTACATTTCATTTGCCTGACACCCCTGACAAAATCTTAGCCTTAACCATTATTTTGTGTATAGATACTGTAAATTGCTATCAGGGCTTGTTTCCCCTAAAGGGAAATCAATTTCATTTTATCACTAGAGACTTGCGATTTAATATGTAAATTGGACAACTAATTTTTTTAGTGTACAGCCTTGCTAACTTGAAATTCAGGACCAGCCTTCATAAATAAATGCATCTCAAATTTATAGGTATGTCATTAAGACTTCCCATAACAAATTATCTCCCCTTGCATACACATGACAGAAAATAACAATTGGGTTGTCAATTTAAAAAAAATAAAACTCCTTTTTGTTTTATGTTTCTGAAATTAATTCCATACTCATTTATTGACTCATCTAAAACTATTGTAAAATATACATTACCTCATCTGTGTAGTTTTCAGTGTATATTTTTTTCTCCATGTCTGGTCTGACGGGCTGTTATCAGGGTTTTATCAACTTTGTAACAAATAATGAAATATCAGAGATTAGGGAGTTCAGGTTTCTACTCCGTGGTTGCCTATACGGTGCAGACAAGACGGTTAAGAAAGAGTATGGCCAAAGAGACAACCAGCTGAAGGCCATGTTGAATTGTCAATTTTTTCAGAGACAAGTCGGTGGATTTCACGAAACAAACAGTATGAAGACTTGAAAATGTGCTTTGTGTTCTATGGAAAACAATGAATGACGTAGAACTGACCTTCCATGGAGTTGCATTGTCCAGAGAATGCATAGAGCCCCGAGCTGATTATGCCTTTTTTACGATGCCTATAATTTAACACATTTGCCACTAGAAATGTGTTAAACATCCACTGAATTAGTTAGCAAGTTTACTAGATACCTACAGTAATTCATTTAGCTAACCAAACCATCAGTCCTTTCTTGCCATTATGAAAATCAAATTCAACAATGTGAATATTTTTAATACGACTTTATTTCAAAACTATTGAATTCTACCGCGCAAATATACCATGCATTATCGGGAAAGAATGCACTCTAGAATGCCATTCAAGCCAATCAGAAACAAGTATTCAACAATGCCATGGTATTGAGCTAGCTGACCTGTGGCATGGCAGAAGTGGACGATACTGAGTTTCCAGAAGTCCCACTCAGAGATAGAATTCATGTTGTAGGAACGAGCGAGAAGGAGCAAGACAGGAAAAACGGCACGAGGTGCGAACCCAAACCAACTGATAGACAAGCTAAGTATTTTATCCTTACCGAGACAAGTGCAGGAGAGAAAAATACATGTTACGTGCCTGAATGCCCTGAGCAGTCGATGGATTGTTAACTTGAAATTGATCCTGACAAAAATGAGGAGAAAGAACCTGTGTTATCAGGTGAGGTGAAGGTTTCTGAACCTCACCGACATGATCAGGAAAATGCCAGAGAGGACTCTGACCCAGTGGGAGTAAGATTCTTGGAGAAAGTGGATCCATCCCTTTTGGCCGATCTGTTTGTTGTATCAGGCTGAGTAAAGAAGGAGTTGGGGTCGGTCAAAGTATCCAGAGATGGACTTGTGTAGAGTTTTTGCGTATCTGCTGCTCGGTGGGAGAGGACGCTGCACGTTTCGAGACTCGGGATGAAAGTGGTGTTATGCTTTGCTCTCCGGAGCAGAGCTCTGAAAGGAGTGATGAAGGGTGGGGTTGAGTGTTAAGGTGGATCAACTGAAGTTGGGGATCTCCGCCTTTGGTGCGACGCAGACCCAGTGCGGTGGTGAGCGAGAGACTGAGGAGAACCTTGTCTGTCCTTTTACGTTTTGATGTGCTTGCTGGATAAAGTCATGGTAGGGTATATAACATTGGAGGTTGCTGACGGGAGGACGGCTCATAATAATGTCTGGAATGGAGTCAATGGAATGGTATCAAACACATGGAAACCTCATCTTTGACGTGTTTGATACCATTCCATTGACTCCATTCCAGACCTTATGAGCCGTCCTCCCGTCAGCAGCCTCCACTGTATTTAAGTTATCCCGTGGGAGCTTTTGTTCCGAACCCACTATGGTGTTTCATGTGCCAAGTTCATGGTTATGTTGCAGCAGTATGTAGGAGGAAGATTGCGAGGAGTGAGAAGTGTGTTGTTTTGTTGGAAAAGGTGGAGCGTTTCAATTGTGGGGTTGACCATGTTGCTGGGGATCAGAAATGTCTTATGCAAGTAAGACAAATTTAAGTTTTCAGGGTGTGGACAGTGCAGAAAGTGTCATATGCTGAGGCAGTAAGGAAAGTAGAGGATGTTGGGCAAAGGGGGAGGGAGCCTGAGAAGATCCCTGTGTGAGAAGTAGGCAAGTACAGAGTGACCTGAACAGTTTGTGTAAGGTTGGCTTGTTGCTTTTTATTGCTATGGTTATTAATTGTACAGCACATATGGAAAGGAAATCCCAGAAGATTGAATTGGTAGCAGCAGCAGATACGTTTTTGGGTATCAGAGATTTTAGTGCAGAAGAACTACAGGTGGTTTGGTTTTGAGAGAAGGGGTTCCAGCCTCCTAGGCTGATGGCCTGGAGTAGGTTCTGTTGGGGCCAAAGTAGTGGGAAGGTGTGGTGGGATGTGTTGGGGATAGTGGTATATACACTGAGTGTACAAAACATTAGGAGAACCTGCTCTTTCCATGACATCGACTGACCAGGTAAATCCAGGTGAAAGCTATGATCCCTTATTGATGTCACCTGTTAAATCCACTTCAATCAGTGTAGTTGGACGGGAGGAGACAGGTTAAAGAAGGATTTTTAAGCCTTAAAACAATTGCGACATGGATTGTGTATGTGTGCCATTCAGAGGATGAATGGGCAAGATAAAAGATGTAAGTGCCTTTGAACGGGGTATGGTAGTAGGTGCCAGGCGCACCGGTTTGAATGTGTCAAGAACTGCAACGCTGCTGTTTTTTTTCACTCAACTGTATCAAGAAGGGTCCACCACCCAACTTGACACAACTGTGGGAAGCATTGAAGTCAACATGGGCCAGCATCCCTGTGGAACGCTTTCGACACTTTGTAGTTCATGCCTGATGAATTGAGGCTGTTCTGAGGACAAAGGGGGGTGCAACACAATATGAGGAAGGTGTTGCTAATGTTTTCTACACTCAGTGTAGATGGAGGTGCAGTATCCTTTTTTCCCCATTTCCCCTTTGCCTTTTTCTGTGAACAAATGTGTTATGCACTTTCCAAACTGAAAGGCAGCAATACGCAACATAGCGTCTAGTCTGTCGGAAAGCTACACGAAGAAGATGTCCAGTCTGCCTTGGTCCCCATGGCCACATTCACTTCAATCCTCCAGAAGAGGGCGCATAGTCATTGTATTTTTTCTTCATCCCTAATGGGAAGAGTGGAGGATTGGAATGTTCTCTTCATGATGTGGTGAATCGATTACCATTCTCTCAGCAGCAGGATCTTATGCTGGCTACACGATCACAGATAAAAAATAATAATAAGAGTCCCCCTACATGCTAACCTTTGGGAATATACTTTTTTTTGCGCTCTAGTGCAGTACAACTGTTTTTCACAGCATTGCAATCACATTTGAAAACAATTATGGAAAGTTTGACGTATTTTAATATTGTATTATTTATACAGCATTTATTTTTTTACTTTACACAAAGACTGGTATGTCAAGCTATTGTGTAGGCTATATGTAAAGAAATACACTTTTAAGTCTTCAAAACATAAATGGGTCTCTTGTGCTGGGCAATGGGTTTAAAACAGAGCACTGGTTACTCCAACCACTCCTTTCAATGAAATGCAATATATGGGATACTTATTAGCTTGTAGAGAACTTTTCTACCTGTTTCAGCTAAAGTGCGGTGGGAAATACTCAGTAGGGTCTGGCTGTGCCAGGTGGAGATTTTAAGAGTATGTGGCCATTAAGGCTAGATTGTTCTTAAAAATGTTAAAACGTTCAAAGATGACCAGCAGGATTGTAGAGGGTGCAACAGGTCAGTACCTCAGGAGTAAATGTCATTTGGCTTTTCATAGCCAAGCATTCAGAGGTCGAGACGGCAGGTGCAGTATGGAGAGAGAGAGAGAGTTGAAAACAGCAGGTCCGGGACAAGGTAGCACGTCCGGTGAACAGATCAGGGTTCCATAGCCGCAGGCAGAACAGTTGAAAATGGAGCAGCAGCACTACCAGGTGGACTGAGGACAGCCAGGATTCATCAGACCTGGTAGCCCTCAGGCATTGTCCTAGGGTTCAGATCCTCTGGAAGGGGAGGGGAGAGAGAGAGAGAGAGAGAGAGAGAGAGAATTAGAGGGAGCATACTTAAATTCACACAGGGCACCATATATAACAGACTGACTCCAGCACATAGACTATTGCAACATAGATACTGGAGGCTGAGACGGGGGGTCGGGGAACATTGTGGCCCCGTCTGACGATACCCCTGGACAGGGCCAACCAGGCAGGATGTAAACCACCCACTTTGCCAAAGCACAGCCCCCACACCACTAGAGCAATATCAACAGACCACCAACTTACTACCCTGAGACAAGGCTGAGTATAGCCCACGAAGATCTCCTCCACAGCACAAGCCCGAGGGAACGCAAAACCAGACAGGAAGATCACGTCTGTGACTCAACCCACTGAATTGATGAACCCCTCTTACGGATGGCATGGAAGAGCACTAGTAAGCCAGTGACTCAGCCCCCATTATTGGGTCAGAGGCAGAGATTCACAGTGGAGAGGAGCTGGCCAGGCAGAGACAGCCAGGGCGGGTTGTTGTTCCAGCGCCTTGCTGTTCACCTTCTGAAGAGATGAGTCTTCAATAAAGACTTAAAAGTTGAGATTCAGTCTGCGTTTCTCAAATGGATAGGCAGACCATTCCATAAAAATTGAGCTCTATAGGAGAAAGCCCTGACTCCAGCTGTTTGCTTAGAAATTCAAAGGACAATAAGGAGGCCTGTGTCTTGTTACCGTAGCGTACATGTAGGTATGCACGGCAGTACCAAATCGGAGCGATAGGTAGGGGCATGCCCATGTAATGCTTTGTAGTTTATCAGTAAAACCTTGAAATAAGCCCTAACCTTAACAGCTATGTTTAGCACTAACTGAAGTTTATTTAGTGCTTTATCCGGGTAGCCAGAGAGTACAGCATTGCAGTAGTCTAATCTAGAAGTGATACAAGCATGGATTAGCTTTTCTGCATAATTTTTGGACAAAAAGTTTCAGATTGTCTCTGGTCTGATGAAACCAAGATGTGACGCTTGGCATTCAGGCAAAATAATTACATCTGGAGGAAGTCTGGCACCATCCCTACGGTGAAGCATGGTGGTGGCAGCATCATGCTGTGGGGATGTTTTTCAGCGGCAGGGACTGGCAGACTAGTCAGGATTGTGGGAAAGATGAACAGAGAAAAGTACAGAGAGATCCTTGATGAAAACCTGCTCCAGAGCGCACAAGACCTCAGACTGGGGCTAAGGTTCACCTTCTTACAGGTCAACGACCCTAAGCACACGGCCAAGACAAGGCAGGAGTGGCTTTGGGACCAGTCTCTGAATGTCCTTGAGTGGCCCAGTCAGAGCCGAGACTTGAACCCGATCGAACATCTCTGGAGAGACCTGAAATAGCTGTGCAGCAACGCTCCCCATCCAACCTGACAGAGCTTGAGAGGATCTGCAGAGAAGAATGGGAGAAACTCCCCAAATACAGGTGTGCCAAGCTTGTAGTGTCATACCCAAGAAGACTCGAGGCTGTAATTGTTTTCAGTGATTCAACAAAGTACTAAGTAAAGGATCTGAATACTTATGTAAACGTTATATTTCAGTTTTTATTTTGTATAAATTTACTAAAATTTCTAAACCAGTTTTTGCTTTGTCATTATGGAGTATTGTGTTAAGTTTGATGACGGGGGGACAATTTAATACATTTTAGAATAAGGCTGTAACGTAACAAAATGTAGAAAAAGTCAAGGGGTCTGAATTCCAAATGCACTATATAAACCACTAGCAACATGATTTTACTAGAATACTGCCTAAAAATGACTTTATTTGTCAGGCCAAGCGATTGACCTGATGCATTTTTTTTTTTACACGTTAGGCTGATTTAAATGTGTAAACGTGCACCCATTACCATCACCATTAGGTTAATCTAGGTTGTTGAAAGGTATGCCAGTCCATCATTGTTTACATTGTGTCTGTTTTTGTGTACATTTAATTTCACACTGGAAGAAAACAGGGTAAGCAAAAAAAAAAATTGTGTTTTGTCTTTACAACTGATATTAAACACAACAGTACATTAATGTATTGTTTTGGAATGACTATAATGTATAGGACTAAATGATTATGTCTATAACACAGTCCCCCTCCAAAACTACACATATTTGTTAAGTAGAGACCCTACTGAGTATTTCCCACCCCACTTTAGCTGAGACAGGTAGAACAGTTTTTTCTCTACAAGCCAATATGTATCTAATGTACAGTCTATTACAGAATATTGCATTGGGCGCTATAGAGTGGGGAGAGAACGAAGTGCTGCTGCGTTTGTAGGACACAGTCTGCCTCCAAAACCACACATATTTGGTTAGTAGAGACCCTACTGAGTATTTCTGAGCTCACTTTAGCTGAAACAGGAAGACTAGTTTTCTCTCTACAGCCAAATATTCTCAACATATCAGTGTTAACATTGCATTAATTCATTACTGGGGGTAGAAAAATGTTTTTTAAAACCATATTTTTTATTTTAATATATTTAAATGAGTTATCTACATTGCAATGTTTTGAAATGTGGGCTTTTATTTGGAAGCTTGCTTCATTACCGTACGAGTGACGTCATCGTTTGTGCTGCTGGAAGGCGAGCTTCCTGTGTGCTGAGATCTCAATCAGAAGTCAATTCGATTCGGTTTTACCGCCTCTCCTCTGCGAGTAGGACGGGCTTATCACGGCTATACACAACTGTTTCAGTGACTGAACGATGGCAGTGAACCTAAGCAAAAACGGCATTGCCCTGACAAATGCCTACAAAGAGGTGGTAGATGAGAAATGCAACACCAATTGGTAAGGACCGTAGCATCGCAGGAAAGCTCGCTAACGTTATCTAGCTATCTAATTGCATCGCCATAAAATGGTGCATCCGCTATTTTTAGTTAGCTAGCTACGTTAGTTCCTTAGTTAACAGCATTTAATTTCCCTTGCCTATCATGTTAGTTAGCTGGCTTGCTTGTTGTGCAATGAGAACGAATTTTGTATCAACGAAACAGTTTAAAAATTATTGACATGTTTGTACAGTAGCCAATTATACAAATCGGATGACCATGTCATGTTGTCTGCTAATTTCCTTAGCGTTTTAGCTTGCTAGTTAGCTAAGTAAGGATGATGCTAGATAACATTAGTAGCTACGTTAGCTGTTTGTTTTTTATTTTGTTGATTTCTTAGGTCATTGCAATGCCTAAATATTGCATGCACCTAACGTTAACGTTAGGCAGCAAATTTTAGCTAAAGAAGTGTTTAAAGATCAAGATGACCTGAATTAATGAATTAACCTGGTTTACCTCTCAAGAGGTTTATCAAACCCAGAGGGTTTCAGTCTTAGCACACTTCCTGTTGCTGAATGGGGACCAGACTCTCAGAAGTGTTTTTTTAACCATATAATTACATAGTACACTATTATAGGATCTCAGTTGCTCACGTTAATGGTCTGTTCCAAAGTTATGCAGTTCAACCCAGTGTCATGTTTTTGTTTGATCAGGGCACATCACCTAACCAGGATGCTATTCTGCAATAACTTTTTAAGCAAGTGTTACTAAGTGTTACATGGATGTGAACAATGATGTTGACAGTATGGTAGCCTAATAAGCAGTGTAAACAACAATCTACTATTTGCAATGCTAGTGTGATCCTGTAACCAGGCATTCTTCTCTGCAGGGCATTGTACACCTATGAGGGGAACACTAATGATATCCGATTGGCAGAGAAGGGAGGTGAGTGTGGTACACAGGAACTTAGAAAGTCTCCAACATTTAAATGTTTTCCGTTTGGAATCGAGTCTGCAATGTTGTCTGAGATCATCATCACCTTAACTTATGGTGTGCCACTAAATTGGTCTCTAAGCACAGTAAGGCAATTTAAAAGATGAAAGCAAAGGTAGTAAGTATTTTGCAGTAGGTGCGTCTTTTATTGTTTCAATAAAATAAGAACAATTTTCATATGTGAAAAGATAGGTAGCAAACAAATCATGTATAATGCAGGAAGAATCTTCCAGCACATACCCTGTCAAAAACGGAACATGTTGAAAGTGCCTACGGCAGTATTGTTTGCCATGTAGCCATATTGTATACAAAATGTAAGCTTTACACAGTAATGTACATTACTTTGCATAGAACATACATTCTACAATGTGCCAACATTACAATACTGTTTCAGATGGTGGACTGGAGGAACTGGTGGAGGAACTTAGCAGCGGGAAAATTATGTACGCGTTCTGTCGTGTCCAGGACCCAAACTCTGGCCTGTGCAAATACGTCCTCATCAACTGGGTGAGTGCTGTGCTACGCTCCCTTTTCTTCTGAAGGTGGCACTCCTCTGTATTTTGTAATTTAAGTTGAATGATGCTCATGAGTATTTGATTTTCAGACTGGAGAAGGTGTGAAAGATGCCAGGAAAGGACTATGTGCCAATCATGTCAGTTCCATGGCAAATTTTCTCAAGGTATTTCATTTGGCATGGTATAGACATTTTCTCCACACAGACAACTTGTGTTTAGTTAAGGAAAAAAATCGATTGGATGCAACTTTTTGTGTGTACACTTGTAACACTGGCCTTAGCTATACATTTCATTTCCTGTTATTGCAGGAAAGGAATAGACACCCCTGTAAGTGCCAGTAGTAGCATGTTGGTGTTTAAGATGGGGAGGTCAAAGTTAATGCGTGACATGTTTATTGGCGCAACATTTTTTGACGCAGTTAAGCTATTAAAACATTCTGATGTAGATAATTTAGTGTTTCCTTCTCTGACAATCAAAGCGTAGTATGCCTGTAACTTAATGCACTGTTTTTTAAATGGAAAAAGGCCCAGATCGTTAGGACCGAATTTGAGCAAATCCAAACATTTTAATTAATCGCGATTAATGCCATTAACTAAATTATTTTAATCGTTTGACAGCCCTAGTTTGAGTTAAGCAGCAGTTGGAGGCTGCTTTGGGTGAAGTTGTGGTTTCTAAATCGGCTCTTGAATTATCAGTTATCATGAAAGTCACCTTGCTAACTGCATGTCAACAAATCCTATGGGTGGTGGTTGTCAGATATCAAATAACCCTCCTACGGACAGCCCTTTCATGGCCTTATCTGGAATTTGTGATACGTGTTATTTGTAGCTAAAATGTCTGCTGTAATTCCAGGGCGCACATGTCACAATAAATGCCCGTGCAGAGGAGGATGTGGAACCTGAGGCTATTATGCAAAAGGTGGGCAAGGCCTCGGGGGCCAACTATAGCTTCCACAAAGAGTCCAACAAGTTCCAAGACGCTGGTCCCCAGGGGCCTGTGGTATGTACCAAATACAGCGTCTTATCCTTTTTAGAGATTAAAACATTTTAGTTGTGCATTATGAGTTTGTTTCATCATTTTATCAGGATCTGTGCATACATTATGTTGTACAGTGAGGCAAGATGTGTTGTGGTCTGATAAAATGCCTTTATATAGCTAATTTGTTTCGGTAATAACTTCTCTGCGGACATTTTGATTAGATTTACTGCACAAGACTGCAGATGAACAGCCTCTGGTATGACACGTGGCGGGGGCCTATGTGTATATGTAAACAACAGCTGGTGCACGATATCTAAGGAAGTCTAGGTTTTGCTCGCCTGAGGTAGAGTATCTCATGATAAGCTGTAGACCACACTATCTACCTAGAGTTTTCATCTGTATTTTTTGTAGGTGTCTACATACCATCACAGACCGATGCTGGCACTAAAACTGCACTCAATGAGCTGTATACCGCCATAAGCAAACAGGAAAATGCTCATCCAGAGGCGGTGCTCCTAGTGACCGGGGACTTCAATGCAGGGAAACTTAAATCAGTTTTACCTCATTTCTATCAGCATGTTAAATGTGCAACCCAGAGGGAAACAAATTCTAGACCACCTTTACTCCACACACAGAGACGTGTACAAGCTCTCCCTCACCCTCTATTTGGCAAATCTGACCATAGTTCTATCCTCCTGATTCCTGCTTACAAGCAACAATTTAAGCAGGAAGCACCAGTGACTCGGTCGATAGAAAAAGTGGTCAGATGAAGCAGATGCTAAACTACAGGACTGTTTTGCTAGCACAGACTGGAATATGTTCTGGGATTCTTCTGATGGCATTGAGTACACCAAATCAGTCACTGGCTTTATCAATAAGTGCATCAAGGACGTCGTCCCAAAAGTGACTGTACGTACATACCCCAGCCAGAAGCCATGGATTACAGGCAACATTCCCACTGAGCGAAAGCCTAGAAGTGATGCTTTCAAGGAGCGGGACTCTAACCCGGAAGCTTATAAGAAATCCTGCTATGCCCTCCGACGAACCATCAAACAGACAAAGCGTCAATACAGAGCTAAGATTGAATCGTACTACACCGGCTCTGACGCTCGCCGAGTGTGGCAGGGCTTGCAAACTATTACAGACTACAAAGGGAAGCACAGCCGAGAGCTGCCCAGTGACACGAGCCTAACAGACAAGCTAAATAATTTCTATGCTCTCTTCGAGGCAAGTAACACTGAAACATGCATGAGAGCATCAGCTGTTCCGTACGAATGTGATCACGCTCTCCGCAGGCAACGTGAGTAAGACCTTTAAACAGGTCAACATGCACAAGGCCGCAGGGCCAGACGGATTACCAGGACATGTACTCCGAGCATGCGCTGACCAACTGGCAAGTGTCTTCACTGACATTTTCAACCTTTCCCTGTCTGAGTCTGTAATACCAACATGTTTCAAGCAGACCACCATAGTCCCTGTGTCCAAGAACACTAAGGTAACCTGCCTAAATGACAGAAAACCTAGACCCACTCCAATTTGCATACTGCACCAAGAGATCCACAGATGATGCAATCTCCATTGCACTCCACACTGCCCTTTCACACCTGGACAAAAGGAACACCTACAGTTGAAGTCGGAAGTTTACATACACTTAGGTTGTCATTTTTCAACCACTCCACAAATTTCTTGTTAACAAACTATAGTTTTGGCAAGTTGGTTAGGACATCTACTTTGTGCAAGACACAAGTCATTTTTCCAACAATTGTTTACAGACAGATTATTTCACATATAATTCACCGTATCACAATTCCAGTGGGTCAGAAGTTTACATACACTAAGTTGAATGTGCCTTTAAACGGCTTGGAAAATTCCAGAAAATGATGTCATGGCTTTAGAAGCTTCTGATAGTCTAATTGACATCATTTGAGTCAATTGGAGGTGTACCTGTGGATGTATTTCAAGGCCTACCTTCAAACTCAGTGCCTTTTTGCTTGACATCATGGGAAAATCAAAGGAAATCAGCCAAAACCTCAGAAAAAAATTGTGGACCTCCACAAGTCTGGTTCATCCTTGGGAGCAATTTCCAACTGTCTGAAGGTACCACGTTCATCTTTACAAACAATAGTACGCAAGTATAAACACCATGGGACCACACAGCCGTCATACCGCTCAGGAAGAAGACACGTTGTCTCCTAGAGATTAATGTACTTTGGTGCAAAAAGTGCAAATCAATCCCAGAACAACAGCAAAGGCCCTTGTGTAGATGCTGGAGGGAACAGGTAAAAACGTATCTATATCCACAGTAAAACGAGTCCTATATCGACATAACCTGAAAGGCCGCTGAGCAAGGAAGAAGCCACTGTTCCAAAACCGCCATAAAAAAAACAGCCTACGGTTTGCAACTGCACTTGGGGACAAATATCATACTTTTTGGAGAAAAGTCCTCTGGTCTGATGAAACAAAAATAGAACTGTTTGGCCATAATGACCATCGTTATGTTTGGAGGAAAAAGGGGGAGGCTTGCAAGTCGAAGAACACCATCCCAACCGTGAAACACGGGGGCGGCATTATCATGTTGTGGGGATGCTTTGCTGCAGGAGGGACTGGTGCACTTCACAAAATGGATGGCTTTATAAGGAAGGAAAGTTATATGGATATATTGAAGCAACATCTCAAGACATCAGTCAGGAAGTTAAAGTTTGGTCGTAAATGGGTCTTCCAAATGGACAATTACCCCAAGCATACTTCCAAAGTTGTGGCAAAATGGCTTAAGGACAACAAAGTCAAGGTATTGGAGTGGCCATCAGAAAGCCCTGACCTCAATGCTATAGAATATTTGTGGGCAGAACTGAAAAAGTGTGTGTGAGCAAGGAGGCCAACATATTGTGGGAAGCTTGTGGAAGGCTACCCGAAACGCTTGACCCAAGTTAAACATTTTAAAGGCAATGCTACCAAATACTAATTGAGTGTATGTAAACTTCTGACCTACTGGGAATGTGATGAAAGAATTTAAGCTTTTAAGTAATTCTCTCTACTATTATTCTGACATTTCACATTCTTAAAATAAAGTGGTGATCCTAACTGACCTAAGACAGGGAATTTTCACTTGGATTAAACGTCAAGAATGGTGAAAAACTGAGTTTAAATGTATTTGGCTAAGGTGTATGTAAACTTCCGTCTTCAACTGTGTTTGAGAATGCTATTCACTGACTACAACTCGGCGTTCAACACCATAGTGCCCTCAAAGCTCATCACTAAGCTTAGGACCCTGGGACTAAACACCTCCCTCTGCAACTGGTTCCTTGACTTTCTGACGGGCCGCCCCCAGGTGGTAAGGGTAGGTTACAACACATCCACCACGCTGATCCTCAACATGGGGGCCCCTCAGGGGTGCGTGCTCAGCCCCCTCCTGTACTCCCTATTCACTCATGACTGCACAGCCAGGCCCGACTCCAACACCATTATTAAGTTTGCTGATGACACAACAGTGGTAGGCCTGAACACCGACAATGATAAGACTGCCTATAGGGAGGTGGTCAGAGACCTGACCATGTGGTGCAATGACAACAACCTCTCCCTCAATGTGATCAAGACAAAGGAGACGATTGTGGACAACAGGAATAGGAGGACCGAGCACGCCCCCATTCTCATTGACGGGGTTGCAGTGGAGCAGGTTGAGAGCTTCAAGTTAGTTTGTTGGTGATGTGGACACAAAGGAACATGATCCAAGCACACCAAGACAGTCGTGAAGAGGGCACGACAAAACCTATTCCCCTTCAGGAGACTGAAAAGATTTGGCACGGGTCCTCAGATCCTCAAACGTTTTTACAGCTGCACCATCAAGAGCATCCTAACGGGTTGCATCACTGCCTGGTATGGCAACTGCTCGGCCTCCGACCGCAAGGCACTACGGAGGGTAGTGCATACGGCTCAGTATATCACCGAGGCCAAGCTTCCTGCCATCCAGGACCTCTATACCAGGCGGTGTCAGAGGAAGGCTCTAGAAATTCAGACTCCAGCCACCCGAGTCGTACTGTTCTCTCCTACCGCATGGCAAGCTGTACCTGAACTCCAAGTCTATATCCAAGAGGCTTCTAAACAGCTTCTACCCCCCTTCTACGATGCTACTACTCTCTTATTATCTATGCATAGTCGCTTTAATAACTCTACCTACATGTACATATTACCTAAATTACAGCAACACCGGTGCCCCCGCACATTGACTCTGTACCGGTACCCCCTGTATATAGCCCCACTATTGTTATTTACTGCTGTTCCTTTATTTGTTATTCTTATCTTTTTATTCGTTTTTTTTATTTTCTTAACTGCATTGTTGGTTAATGGCTTGTTAGTATGCATTTCACTGTTGCAGTCAGCGCATGTGACAAATCAAATTTTATTTGTCACAAGTTTTTCAGTGTGAGTTAGTTTCCAATGTGTTGGTTGTTGTGATGGTGCAGCTGGTTGTTTACAATGACTCGTCTGCAGTAGAATCCAGTGGCTTAGTTGAGGCTCATGATTGCTGGCCAGGGCTGGAGCCAGAGAGACAAGGCAGGCTGTTTAAAGCCTGTTAACTCCCCATAATCAACCAACATGCTGCGTCAGTATTGGATCTGGGTAGGGGTTGGTGTCCAGGAGTGACAATTTGTTTGGAGCATAGGAGATTTTTGTTATTATCTAACACATTTTGTTATGACAGGGCTCTGTGTATCAGAAGACCAACGCTATGTCTGAAATCAAACGCACCAATAAAGACAACTTCTGGGCGCAGACAGAGGTAAGCCAGCTTCAACACCTTTCTCCCACTACAGGGGCTCCCTGATCCTCTACAGACTTGTTAGATTTGCTTGATCATAGCTCAGCGTGTTCTGGTGTCATGCGGCTGTTATGACACATTTTACATTACCCTAACCTTGTGCTCATGGCCCGTGTGTCTGTCTCAGAAAGATGAGGAGAAGCGGCGACAGGAGGAGCGCTGCAAGGCAGACGAGGAGCGCCAGAAGCTGGAGAAAGACAGGAAGGATCGAGAGGCCAAGGAGGCAACTCTCAGAGAGAAGAGAGACAAGGAAAGGGCCTCTATGATCGACCAGCAGAAGTGAGTAAAACTGTGGTTAGTTCACTTAGCTGTTGGTAATCTAGCTGACCTTATTGACAGACAGGTTTGCATTGTCTACTTCCCCCTTTTAACAACCATTTGTTTAACAGGAAGTACCAGCAGCAGCAGGAAGCTGAGAGCAGAGAAGATGAGAAACAACAATGGGTGAGTTTTCTGCTGGCTTACAGCAGGACTGGCCTGCAATCTGAGGAGAATCAGTTAAAATCAGTTCTGATATGTGGGAGGCAGTAGGTCAGTCTGTGCAACATGAACCCCACCTAAATTATGTTTTTAAATGTCAAAGCACAAATTTAAGACATGATAGGATTAGCACAAGAACAAACTATACAGAACCGTTTGGTGTAGCCTCTGAGGTAGTGTTCAATTATGTGGGATGCACCATCAGGAGGAGCAGGAGAAGGACTTCCAGGCAACTCAGAAGAAAGGGATGAAGCGTGGTGAATCTGTGGAGAAAGCCAATGTGAGTTAAATGTGGTTGTCCAAAATCTCCCTATACCCTGTGACTCAGAACTGCTTCCCTTTTCAATGACTCAATCAAATCTGTTCTTTGCTTGAATCCAAAGTCTCCACAGTTTAACTTAGTAATTTCCCTCTCTGTACATTCTTTGTATCTTCTACATTTTCTTCAGACATAATAAAGAAATTGTACATGTTTATTCATACTGTAGAGCAGGGGTAAGCAACTAGTTTCAGCCGGGGGATGATTTTTGTTTGAGCAAATGATTGGGGGGGATGGAAAATAATTTGTATAAGAATTTGGACACTGCACATTGATCACAACTAAGACCAACAAGATTGTATTTCACATCAAAGTTTATTTGTCACGTGCGCCGAATACAATGGGTGTAGACTTTACAGTGAAATGCTTCCTTACAGGCTCTAACCAACAGTGCAAAAAAGGTATTAGGTGAACAATCGGTAAGTAAAGAAATAAAACGACAGTGAAAAATAACAGTAGCAAGTCTATATACAGTAGCGAGGCTATAACAGTAGCGGGGCTACATACAGGCACCAGTTAGTCGGGCTGATTTGAGGTAGTATGTACATGTAGATATGGTTAAAGTGAATATGCATATATGATAAAGAGAGAGTAGCAGCAGCAGTGTAAAAGAGGGGTTGGGGGGCGGGGGCACACAATGAAAATAGTCCGGGTAGCCATTTGATTACCTGTTCAGGAATCTTATGACTTGGGGGTAAAAACTGTTGAGAAGCCTTTTTTTCTTAGACTTTGCACTCTGGTACCACTTGCCATGCGGTAGTAGATAGAACAGTCTATGGCTGGGGTCTTTGACAATTTTTAGGGCCTTCCTCTGACACCGCCTGGTGTAGAGGTCCTGGATGGCTGGCAGCTTAGCCCCAGTGATGTACTTACTGGGCCGTACGCACTACCCTCTGAAGTGCCTTGCGGTCGGAGGCCGAGCAATTGCCGTACCAGGCAGTGAGGCAGTGATGCAACCAGTCAGGATGCTCTCGATGTTGCAGCTGTAGAACCTTTTGAGGATCTGAGGACCCAGGCCCTGTATTGACACTTTGCCTGTTTGAATGTTCGTCGGAGGGCATTGCGTTATTTCTTATAAGCTTCCGGGTTAGAGTCCTGCACCTTGAAAACGGCAGCTCTACCCTTTAGCTCAGTGCGAATGTTGCCTGTAATCCATGGCTTCTGGTTGGGGTATGTACGTACAGTCACTTTTGGGACAACGTCCTCGATGCACTTATTGATAAAGCCAGGGACTGATGTGGTGTACTCCATGTTCCGGGAAGAATTCCGGAACATGTTCCATTCTGTGATAGCAAAACAGTCCTGTAGTTTAGCATCTGCTTCATCTGAACACTTTTTTATAGAACGAGTGCTTCCTGGTGCTTCCTGCTTTTTTTATTTAAAAACAACAATTTCATACCATGATTACATTGAGACACGATCACATACACTACATGACCAAAAGTGTGTGGACACCTGCTCGTCGAACATCTCATTCCAAAATCATGGGCATTAATATGGAGTTGGTCCACCACTTTGCTGCTATAACAGCCTCAACTCTTCTGGGAAGACTTTCCACTAGATTTTAGAACATTGCTGCAGGGAGTTAGTGAGGTCAGGCACTTATGCTTTATATACCTGTCAGCAACGGGCTCAGGTAGTGCAGCTCATCCAGGATGGCACATCAATGCGAGCTGTGGCAAGAAGGTTTGCTGTGTCTGTCAGCGTAGTGTCCAGAGCATGGAGGCGCTACCAGGAGACAGGCCAGTACATCAGGAGATGTGGAGGAGGCCGTAGGAGGGCAACAACCCAACAGCAGGACCGCTACCTCCGCCTTTGTGCAAGGAGGAGCACTGCCAGAGCCCTGCAAAATGACCTCCAGCAGGCCACAAATGTGCATGTGTCTGCTCAAACGGTCAGAAACAGACTCCATGAGGGTGGTATGAGGGCCCGACGTCCACAGGTGGGGGTTGTGCTTACAGCCCAACACCGTGCAGGACGTTTGGCATTTGCCAGAGAACACCAAGATTGGCAAATTCGCCACTGGCGCCCTGTGCTCTTCACAGTTGAAAGCAGGTTCACACTGAGCACATGTGACAGACGTGACAGAGTCTGGAGACGCCGTGGAGAACGTTCTGCTGCCTGCAACATCCTCCAGCATGACAGGTTTGGCGGTGGGTCAGTCATGGTGTGGGGTGGCATTTCATTTGGGGGCCAGCACAGCCCTCCATGTGCTCGCCAGAGGTAGCCTGACTGCCATTGGGTACCGAGATGAGATCCTCAGACCCCTTGTGAGACCATATGCTGGTGCGGTTGGCCCTGGGTTCCTCCTAATGCAAGACAATGCTAGACCTCAGGTGGCTGGAGTGTGTCAGCAGTTCCTGCAAGAGGAAGGCATTGATGCTATGGACTGGCCCGCCCGTTCCCCAGACCTGAATCCAATTGAGCACATCTGGGACATCATGTCTCGCTCCATCCACCAACGCCACGTTGCACCACACTGTCCAGGAGTTGGCGGATGCTTTAGTCCAGGTCTGGAAGGAGATCCCTCAGGAGACCATCCGCCACCTCATCAGGAGCATGCCCAGGCGTTGTAGGGAGGTCATACAGGCACGTGGAGGCCACACACACTACTGAGCCTCATTTTGCCTTGTTTTAAGGACATTACATCAAAGTTGGATCAGCCTGTAGTGTGGTTTTCCACTTTAATTTTGAGTGTGACTCCAAATCCAGACCTCCATGGGTTGTTAAATTTGATTTCCATTGATAATTTGTGTGATTTTGTTGTCAGCACATTCAACTATGTAAAGAAAAAATGATTTAATAAGAATATTTCATTCATTCAGATCTAGGATGTGTTATTTTAGTGTTCCCTTTATTTTTTTTGAGCAGTGTATATATTTCACACACACACAAATCAGATTACTTCGAGGTAGAAAGGAGTTGAAGCACTCAAAAAAAAAAAAAAGGCTGGATTTGATTTCATTTAGCTCTCTCTAATCCATTGTATAGGATGTGAACAGGTGACTGACGGTTTGAGGTCAAGCTGAAGTCGTACTCAGTGACCTGACCTTTGCGCTTAGCTCCTATTTATAGCCTAGTGGCCCATTGAGACACAACAATGTAAGAAAACAATGAAGCTTTGGATTTTGTATTCTTTACTTTTTCTCAGGTGGTAAACTTTTTATTGTTGACTGACCAATACTTATGTTTTTTACCACCCGAGAACAGGGAAAGAATATAAAATCCAAAGCGTCATTAATTGTAGCACAGCAAATGTTGTATACATGCTCAAATGCGTCTGCGGTGCTGCTTATATTGGTCAAATTATATGAGCATTAAAACTCTGCATTGCAGAACATAAGGCTGACAATAGGCCGGCCCTCCATGTACTGTGTCTGACACCCCTGGGCTAAACCATTTTCACTGTCGTCGAGTTTTCACTGTCGTCGTTTCTATAATGTTCTTGTTTAGATTTTTGGGGTCGCTGTGTTTCCGGATTCACAAACAAACACATCACCTATGTATATTTTGACATGGCCTATTAACGAGACACACTTTCTCTTATTAGTAGTATTTTGTGCTACAATTTGCCATTTACCTTATGTTTCAATTATAATTTTCTTACATTGTTGTCTCAATGGGCCACTGGGCTATAAATAGAGCTAAGCGCAATGGTCAGGTCACTCTGAGGAAGACTTCAGCTTGACCTCAATGTCAGTCACCTGTTTGCGTCCTGTACAATGGATTAAAGAGAGCTAAAATAAATCAATCTTGTGCTCCAACTAATTTCTACCTAGAATTTTGGAAGTTTTCTTGGTAAGAACGTCTCATGATTTTCATCGTTGTTGAGCACCCCTCCTTTCCTTTGTTTGCTGAGGTGTGAAGGCCCACCTGAACTCATTTTTGCATGAATTCCCCCCCTTTTTTCTTTTGGGGGGGGGGGGGGGGGCAAAGAAAATCAATTGCGGGCCAGGTTTTGCTGACCCCTGCTGTAGATTATTTTGGAGATTATGCCATTTTGCTTATCAGCAGTGAATTTCACTGGGGTGTTAAACTACTAAGAGTTGAGAAGTTAAAAATCTGTCCTTCTGCCCCTGAGCGACGCAATTAACCCTGGGGTTGGGTTAAATGCCGGAGATACATTTCAGTTGATGGCATTCAGTTGTACAACTGACTAGGTATCCCCCTTTCCCTTCCCTTTCTATAGCTGTACAGTGGCCAGTGTGCATGTCTGACTCTCACTGTGTGTTTCAGGAGGCAGCCTCTCTGATCTCCCAGCGCTCTATGAACCCCAGAGAGATGTTCAAGCAGAGAGAGAAGGGCATGGACACCCCTGCTGATGCTGCCCACGCCCCTGCCAGCCCCCAGCCAGGTAGGCTACTAATTCCAATTCAACTGTTTGCTATTAATATGCCAAGTGTAGTTACTAATGAGGACTTTAGATTATTTGGTAAATGTTTCTGCCATGGGTGTGTCCTAAATGGACTTGCTAGCTGTCTGTCAGGTGTGGGTAAGATCAGGGATTGTCTGAGCCATGTTGAAACATGCAGGAGGAGATTCTTATTGCATTACTCTGCCTTCATCAGCTTTAACTCATTCAGACACAGACTGTCTCGTATCACATCTTGTCTCTAGACCACATCTGCTTTGTGTTGTCTGCTCTGCTGGGTAACCTCTCCGGCCAATGTGTATGTCTGTCTGCTCTGGTGTGTGTTTCTCAGGGCGTTTGCAAAGCCCTTTTCTCTCTAAGCAAACATGTGAGCCTGAGGCGTCCCGCTCGCCCCTGCGTCAAGCCTCCCCACTCTCTGCAGGCTCTGCCTCTCCTGTCCCTACTGCAGGTCTGAGCTCACTCATACCACTGACACAAACTGACACTGTCCTATCTCACATACACACAGACAGAGAGAAATACTTCACACGTGGATGACTGTGACATACAAGAGATGTTTGTTTCGGTCCAATCTCTACTTGATGCTGTTCCCTTTCAATCAATCAGTCCAAATTATTGACTTAATGCTACTCCATTTGCTCTCTTGTTACTGCAATTTAACGTCACCCTGAGGCTCATGCCCATGATTAGTCCACTATACATCATCATGCCCACATTAGATCACTGTAACCAAGGCCTCCCGAGTGACACAGTGGTTTAAGGCACTGCATCGTATTGCTAGCTGTGTCACTAGAGATTCTGGGTTCAAGTCCAGGCTCTGTCGCAGCCGGCCGCAACCGGGAGACCCACGGGCTGGCGTACAATTGGCTCCGCGTCATCCGGGTTAAGGGAGGGTTTGGCCGGCAGGGATGTCCTTGTCCCATCGCGCTAGCGACTCCTGTGGCAGCCCGGGCGCAGTGCACGCTGACACGGTCGCCAGGTGTACGGTGGTTGTTTTGACACATTGTGTCAAGAAGCAGTGCGGCTTGGTTGTGTTTCGGAGGACGCGCGGATCTCGATCTTCACCTCTCCCAAGTCCATATGGGGGTTGCAGCGACGAGACAAGACTGTAACTACCAATTGGATACCACGAAATTGGGGAGAAGAAAGTAGTAAAACAATAATAAACATTCACTGTAATCATCATGCCCACATTAGATTACTGTAATCATCAATCTCATCCAGTGTGCTTGTCTTTTTCCATGAGAGTTCAGATGGTTTAGTATATATTCCAACTAGATCTGTCTCACGTCAGAATTAGATGTTCATCCATGTTTCTCAAACGTCAAAAGTGTTTAAGGTTAGGCAACACTCCTTCCGTGGCCTCCAACTGCTCTTAAACGCTAGTAAAACTAAATGCATGCTTTTCAACCGTTCGCTGCCCGCACCCGCCTGCCTGACTAGCATCACTAATCTGGACGGTTCTGACTTAGAATATGTGGACAACTACAAATACCTAGGTGTCTGGCTTGACTGTAAACTCCCATATTAAACATCTCCAATCCAAAATAAAATCTAGAATCGGCTTCCTATTTTGAAACAAAGCCTCCTTCACTCACGCCGCCAAACATACCCTCGTAAAACTGACTATCCTACCGATCCTCGACTTCGGCAATGTAATTTACAAAATAGCCTCCAACACTCTACTGAGCAAACTGGATGCAGTCTATCACAGTGCCATCCGTTTTGTCACCAAAGCCCCATATACCACCCACCACTGCGACCTGTATGCTCTAGTCGGCTGGCCCTCGCTACATATTAGTCGCCAGACCCACTGGCTCCAGGTCATCTATAAGTCTATGCTAGGTAAAGCTCTACCTTATCTCAGCTCACTGGTCACGATAACAACACCCACCTGTAGCACGCGCTCCAGCAGGTATATCTCACTGGTCATCCCCGAAGCCAAAACCTCCTTTGGCCGTTCTCTGCTGCCAATGACTGGAATGAATTGCAAAAATCGCTGAAGCTGGAGACTTATATTTCCCTCACTAACTTTACACATCAGCTATCTGAGCAGCTAACCGATCGCTGCAGCTGTACATAGCCCATCTGTAAATAGCCCACCCATTCTACCTACCTCATCCCCATATTGTTTTTATTTACTTTTCTGATCTTTTGCACACCAGTATTTCTACTTCCACATCATCATCTGCACAGCTATCACTCCAGTGTTAATTTGCTAAATTGTAATTACTTCGCTACTATGGCCTATTTATTACCTTACCACCTCATGCCATTTGCACACACTGTATATAGACTTTCTTTTTTTTCTATTGTGTTATTGACTGTACGCTTGTTCATTCCATGTGTAACTCGGTGGTGTTGTGTTGCACTGCTTTGCTTTATCTTGGCCAGGTCGCAGTTGTAAATGAGAATTTGTTCTCAACTACCCTACCTGGTTAAATAAAGGTGAAATAAAAAATAAAATGAACACCGAATGGTTAAGGTTTAGAATAGGCTTAAAACAAAAATCTTAAACTTTCTGTCGTTGGATTCGAACATGCAACCATTGGAATCAGAGGCAGATGCACCCTTGCAAAACCGAAACCTACTTGAAGGTAACAGTGCTCACTGTTGCCCTTAGTGGCCGGTTTGCACATCTCCTGACATCCTCAGCCATGGATGAACGTTGACTACTGACTTGTATCACGGGTGACCTGGCTGATATATTCAGTTTCTGAATATTTCTGAGTGCATGCCTTAGTACATGTGTACATTTGTGGCCATCTGTGTGTATCTGTGCTCCTATATCATGTGTACATGTATGTATGTCGTAATAAGAACCCAGTGTGGATGAGCTCGTTGTGGATGAGTCATCCCAGTCTGAGTGCTTGGATGAGCAGGATGCAACCCCTATTCAGGATGCAGTCCCTGAGGAACAGTGGCAAGATGAAGGTGGGCCCTACTCCACATGCACCTCAGTCTGAACACAGAACAGTCATTCTTCTCATCTGTGACTCATCATGACCATTTCTCTTGACACATTTCTAAGTTACTTTGTATTCTGGATCCCTGCTGCTGCTGCCACCTGTTGGTGGAGGGAGATAGTCTTTAAAAAAAAATACAATTGACCTTTTCCCCTTTCAGTGAAGGCACCAGCTCCTCCCACTCAGCACAACCATCCCACAGAGCCAGCCCAAAATGATCTCTATGAGGAGCCCCCACAGGTGAATATTTGACATGGCACATGTGAGAATCATTCCGCAAGGGTGAGGATTTAATTATAAACGGCGATAACATATGTTTTGTAATCTGAAAATACCTTCTCATTATTCAAATGCCATTCATGCCAAAAGAACATGTAACGGGTAATATTTGCAGTTGAACTTAACACTTGAAGGGCATTCTCAGAGGTACAGCACCCCTTGTTATTCCCTCAGGTGGAAGAGAACACATTTGAGGTGCCTGCAGGGGAGAAGACGGACCAAGGTGTCTGTGCCAGGGCTCTATACGACTACCAGGCTGGTAAGCATCATCACAGCCTACTGACAATTTACAGCTGACACTCGGTCCACTGAACTGGTTCTCTATGTGAAAAATGTGTAACCGTGACGTTTTGCCCCAATACGGAGAATCAATATGGGTGGAACTGCTAGTAGGAAACTGGCAGTCTGTGAGGGAGTAGACACCGTCAAATAATACCATAAAGGATATCTGAATGGGCATGGTGATCTGAGGTATTGCTCCTCTTTTCATTCCACAGCTGATGACACCGAGATCTCCTTCGATCCTGATGACATCATTACTGGCATCGAGATGATTGACGAGGGCTGGTGGCGGGGCTACAGCCCAGACGGGCATTTTGGAATGTTCCCAGCCAATTACGTGGAGGTTATTTAGGTCCATACCTCGCCCACTCACTAGATCAGCATATTGGAGGCAGAATAGAAAAGATCCCCCCCCCCCAGAAGAATTTGGCAGTAGGAAAACTGCTAGGGTCCAGAACACAGCAGGTCAGAAGTAACTCAACAGTGAACCCTTTAGAATAGTTTGCTGAACTGGATCTGCCACATTAAGGACCAATATATGAACAATAACCATGGGACCAGGGGTTGCACAAATCTATCCCTGTTGAAGGAAGCAATTCAATTATGTTGTTGATGTTGTGAGCCCTTAGATGGCATAGTTTAGGTTTTGATGAAAACCCATATATTGGCCAACCCCAAACTGAATCTCTCACCTTTTAATGTGATGCAGTAAATTGTCAGGCTTTTTAGATTTTTCCATTCAAGTTTCCATTGCGAACATTAATAGCACATTCCTTGTAAAGTGAATCCAGTTTTGTTCCAGATATACTATTTTTGTTATTTGTAGCATTCACTCCTGTTGGGTTCAGGATAATATTTCATCGCTCACATAATGGTACCAACTATGATCTTTGGCCTTTTTTGCCTTTGCCTTTTCCTCAGACTAATATTTTATGTGAGTATTTCTTTGTCAGAAATTTGTTTGCTTGAAAGGAATCATGTGTAAATTTCCAACAGTAGTTTGGTATTGCAGTGGAATTGAATATTTGCTATGCTCTCTGGGTGGCTGAACTCGAGGGAAAATAGGGGTGTAAATAATGACACAATCATATTCTTGTGAAATATTTTTTTAATATTTTTTTTTTTTTAAATACAGCTGAAGTCCTGAAGTCTACATACACTTAGGTTGGAGTCATTAAAACTTGTTTTTCAACATCTCCACAAATTTCTTGTTAACTAACTATAGTTTTGGCAAGTCGGTTAGGACATCTACTTTGTGCATGACACAAGTCATTTTTCCAACAATTGTTTACAGACAGATTATTTCACTTATTATTCACTGTATCACAATTCCAGTGGGTTAGAAGTTTATTTCAAAGTCATGTTTGGAGAACTTTTTGTGACTTAAAAGAATATGGTGCCATAGTGGTGACATACTGCAGACTCACATCCCAGATTTATATGTTTTCTTGTTTAACATAAGTTGACTGCCTAAAAAACAGTTTAAATGTATTTGGCTACGGTGTATGTAAACCTCTGACTTCAACTGTATATAATGGTTATGCTAAAGAGCTCATCCCCATATTCTTCCTGTTCTCTTCAGCCCCTGGAGAATTTTAATGATAGACTATTTCAGGGACCAGTTACACAAAACAAAGCATAAGTCATATTTCCTCTCTCGCGCTGTTGCCGTTTTCATATGTATCCTGGGTAGGGTTGCAGAATTCCGGGTACTTTCAATAAATTCCCTGGTTTTCCTGAAATTGTGGTTGGAGGAATCCTGGAATCAGGAAGGGCATAAACAGAACATCTGGAATCTTCCAAACAGGATTTCTGGAAAACCTGGGAATTTATTGAATGTTCCCAGAATTTTGCAACCCTAGTCCTGGGTACAACTAGTCTCTGCTTAACTAGTCTTTCACAGCTAGGTCCAGCTTCCATCAAAATACAGGTCTGTGATTGGCTTAACCTAGCAGAAGAGCCTTGATCAGATGCTGTTATCACGTGACAGTGCCAAAGGAGGGTAACAGGATGACGTCGTCCTCTGGAAAGTGCTTTCTCTCATTTTAATCTGAAACTCCATAACCATTAGGCTATGCAACGTCACTGCTTTTTAATTTATAATGAAATCATTGTGAAAGAAAAAGTTTGTGAGACATTGTCACTTTAATTAATGATAAGGGAATTTAAGAATGATTTAAAACGGGTCATGGTCATTTCAAGGTGTGATGTATCCATGTTTTTGTTTTTCAGGAGTATATTGTAATGCAAATATGTTCGTCATAATTAAAAGAGTTAAAGTGAAATGTGTTCCTGTCTTATAACATCTTTTGTAAATGTTGGTTGTTGTGGCAGCAGTGAGTCAATTTAAACATACGAGGGCGGTATGAGCTAGCTGATAGAATAGGAACACAATTGTGTAAGGTGGCATATTGATTATTCTGAAATCTGTTTGGAGTGAAAGCTTTGGAAACTTTCAAAGAGCAGTAACTGTTTGATATTGATGGCACAGTTAGGAGTATCACTTTGTCTCGTACAGTGCATTTGGAGAGTATTCAGCCCCCTTCTCTTTTTCCACATTGTTACGTTAGACTTATTCTAAAATGGATCAAATTGTCCCCCCCTCAATCTACACACAATACCCCATAATGACAAATCAAATAACTTAGACATTTTTGGGAAAAAACAGATTTACGTAAGTATTCAGACCCTTTACTCAGTACTTTGTTGAAGCACCTTTGGCAGCAATTACAGCCTTGAATCTTCTTGGGTATGACGCTACAAGCTTGGCACACCTGTATTTGGAGACTTTCTCCCATTCTTCTCTGCAGATCCTCTCAAGCTCTCAGGTTGGATGGGGAGTGTCGCTGCACAGCAATTGTCAGGTCTCGTCTGAGATGTTTGTTCGGGTTCAAGTCCGGGCTCCGGCTGGGCCACTCAAGGACATTCAGAGACTTGTCCCGAAGCCACTCCTTTGTTGTCTTGGCTGTGTGCTGAGGGTCGTTTTGCAATTGGAAGTTGAACATTCGCCTCAGTCTGAGGTTCTTAGCGCTCTGGAGCAGGTTTTCATCAAGGGTCTCTCTGTACTTTGCTCTGTTCATCTTTCCCTCAATCCTGACTAGTCTCCCAGTCCCTGCCGCTGAAAAACATCCCCACAGCATGATGTTGCCACCACCATGCTTCACTGCAGGGATGCTGCCAGGTTTCTTCCAGATGTGACGCTTGGCATTCAGGCCAAAGAGTTGAATCTTGGTTTCATCAGATCAGAGAATCTTGTTGTGCATGGTCAGAGTCCTTTAAGTGCCTTTTGGCAAACTCTAAGCGGGATGTAATGTCTTTAACTAAGGAGTGGCTTCCGTCTGATCACTCTATCGTAAAGGCCTAATTGGTGGAGTGCTGCAGAGATGGTTGTCCTGGGAGGTTCTCTGGAGCTCAGTCAGTGACCATCGAGTTCTTGATGACCTCCATGACCAAGGCCCTTCACCCCCGATTGCTCAGTTTGGCTGGGTGGCCAGCTCTAGGAAGAGTCTTGGTGGTTCCAAACTTCTTCCATTTAAGAATAATCGAGGCCATTGTGTTCTTGGGGACCTTCAATGCTGCAGACATTTTTTGGTACCCTTCTTCAGATCTGTGCCTCGACCCAATCCTGTCTTGGAGATCTACGGACAATTTCTCCCGCACTCGTGGATTTTGCTCTGCCATGGGACCTTGTATAGACAGGTGTGTGCCTTTCCAAATAATCTCCAATCAATTGAATTTACCACAGGTGGACTCCAATCAAGTTGTAGAAACAGCTCAAGGATGATCAAACAGGATGCACCTGAGCTCAATTTTGAGTCTCATAGCAAAGGGTCTGAATACTTATGTAAATAAGGTATTTTTTTTTTTTTTATACATTTACAAATTAGTCTAAAAACCTGTTAGCCTTATTCTAAAATGAATTTTTTAAAAGCAAACGTAAAAAAAAAAGTGGATTAAAGTGAAGGGGTCTGAATACTTTCCGAATGCGCTGTACATGAACCTCAGCTGTGTGTTCTATAAGCAGTTTCCTGGAATGAGAGCATAAAGGTAACGGCTGGGGATTTTTATTGTTATTACCTCTGTTTCAGTTTCACAAGAACAGCAAGATTTAACATTTCCCCCATCCTGTAAGATAAGATCTCACTTAATTTTCCCTCAACTAAAAAAACATGCCTAAAAACCTTCCATAGTCCCCTTTTTAAAAAGTTATTTAATTGTGTTACTGAAAATGGTTGAAACTTACAAGAAACCCAAAGTCACAAAACATGACAAAGAAATAGAAAAGATGTAGGCCTATAGTGGTTTTCTAATGGTAGTATGCAAAGTGTGACTAGAAGGCCATTAGATGATACGTTCCCAGGATTGTGAGTCAAACCTGTTCTGATTGGAATGACAACATTTCTTCTGAACTGGTTCAGTTTACAGTCTGCTGACCTCATCACAACCCCCTCTGTCACTGGAAGACTGAGATGAATAGCAGGGGGTTTTCTTTACATCAAATTTCTCATCTATTCTCAATGCTCAGTTTATCTTGGTATTAACTTATAGGTGCCATGAATTTTAGATCTTTGAGATTTACATATACCTATTTGAATTACAATTCCATAAGTTTCCAATTTCAGGGATAGATTGACAAATACAATAATGTATATGTTTTGTAAAGAAACAGTTAATCTGGTGGTTTGTAGAATCATTTTGCATTCTGTAAAGATTCACTATGACTCAGTGTGAACAGAACCCTCCTGCGAGGTCCAATGTATACTGAACAAAAATATAAACGCTACATGTAAAGTGTTGGTCCTGTCTTTCATGAGCTGAAATTAAAGTTCCCAGACATTATCCATATGAACAATAAATTTGTTTATTTCAAATTTTGTGCACAAATATGTTTACATCCCTGTCAGTGAACATTTCTCTTTTGCCAAGGTAATCCATCCACCTGACAGGTGTAGCATATCAAGAAGCTGATTAAACAGCATGATCATTACACAGTGCTGGGGACAATAAAAGGCCACTCTAAAATGTGCAGTTTTGTCACACAACACAATGCCACAGATGTCTCAAGTTTTGAGGGAGCATACACTTGGCATGTGGACTGCAGGAATGTTCACCAGAGCTGTTGCCAGATAATTTGATAATTTCTTTACAATATGCCTCCTTCAACATCGTTTTAGAGAATTTGGAAGTACGTCCAACCGGCCTCACAACCGCAGACCACGTGTATGGCGTAGTTTGGGCTAGGGGTTTGCTGATGTCAACGTTGAGAACAGAGTGGTGGGGTTATGGTATCGACAATGAACACAATTGTATTTTATCGATGGTAATTTGAATGTACAGAGATACCATGACGAGATCCTGAGACCCATTAGGTCATTCATCCGCAGCCATCACCTCATGTTTCAGCAATTGTTTCATGTCGCAAAGATCTGTACACAATTCCTGGAAGCTGAAAATGTCCCAGTAATTTCATGACTTGCATACTCACCAGATATGTCACCCATTGAGCATGTTTCGGATGCTCTGGATTGGCGTTTATGACAGCGTGTTCCAGTTCCTGCCAATATCAACCAACTTTGTACAGCCATTGAAGAGGGACAACATTCCACAGGCCACAATCAACAGCCTGATCAACTCTATGTGAGGCAAATGGTGGTCACACCAGATACTGACTGCTTTTCTGATCCACGCCCCTACCTTTTTTTAAGGTATCTGTGACCAACAGATGCGTATATCTATTCCCAGTAATGTGATATCCATAGATTAGGGCCTAATGAATTTATTTCAATTGACTGATTTCCTTATATGAACTGTAACTCAGTAAAATTGTTGTGTTTATATTTTTGTTCAGTATATATTCCTGATCTAACAAACACTTTTACATCGAGCTAAAAGTGCATGTTTTCATCAGCTTAATACAAGTAAATTGTGAATTCAACATGTGATCACAATCTGAGTCAAATGAAAAATTTTATCAACTCATATCAATATCACAATTGCACAAACCAAGAAGAACAGTAATATAGTTATGACATGTTTTTAACCAATGCACGTGACCAACTGTAAGTTCTGTGAAATTGCTCAACACTTGCCCAAGTCATTAGTATATAAAATGTAATTCTATTTCACCAATCCTTATTTCAAACAGCAGTGAAACGGGTGTTTTGTCTTTAAAAAAAATCCCTCTGAGATCAGGCCAGCCAACTGATAGTTTTGTTATTTTGACATTTAAAGGTTAAACATATATCTAAATGTCATACTCTATCTGCAACAAGTGGAAGAATTTCACTGACTTTTGAAACTTCTAAAGCAAATCTGGATAAAATAGTTTGTTGCACCAATATTGACAGTTGCATTTGATTTGATAGGTTTTTGTTAAATACAGCCTTATTTTCCAAATTCAAAGTTTATGTATAGATATAGATTATGATTGGCCAAATTATTCCCATGGATGAAATGCAAATGTGTGGTTTTGTTGAAAAGATCAGAATGTCAGATAATCATATTTTTATGACTATTCAGACAAAATGTTTCTTTTGCTATTAGTTCAACATGTGCACTTATATAACGATAAAATATATAATTCGTTTTGGTTTTTACATCTTTGTAGCCTAGTCTAGTGAACTCATTACAAATTGCCTCAGGTCATCAATTTGAGAAAGGCTACATGAGAGTAAACAATTATTAAAACTGATTCAATGTACCTTGAGACTACTATTGGGGTTTCAGAGAGCTGCAACTCCCAGAGTCTAAAACTTCAACTCCCAGACTCACTTGCTGTAGTGGAGACATGACCAACCAATAATAATCCATTGACAACGTCTTATTTCGAGGTGTGCTAAATTAGAGAAGCTTCTTCAGTAAAGTGGTGCTGAAACAAAGTAAACGTTCTTCAAATCGCGAGTCAAAGGATTATTTTGCAAATGGGTAAGTTGTTTTTCTTAACAGTTTGGAAGTTTATTAATCCTGTTAAGCACCATCGGCTTTTATTTTTTTTAGCTGGAGAGGAATCAACATGTCTTGTCAAAAGCACACACTTAGTTATAATGATGACGTAGGCTGCAAATTGTGGCACTGTTTAATCATTTATTTCAACGTTTGCAGTTAGACAACAGCCTATTGTTTTTTGTAACGTCGATCACACATTTACGTTTTAATTAGACGAAATCAAATGTGATGGGAAGTTGTGAAATGGCACTTACATTGGGTAGGCTATTGAAATTCATGCATGATGCAAGTTAACTGACAGAACGTTTTTAATAGAGGCATAAAAACATACATGTACATATAAACATGACATCATTTTCTATGCAAAGGGTACGATTCTTAATGTTATTTGTATTTTAAATAAATGTTATAAAACATAAAATATTTACAGTACCAGTCAAAGTTTGGACACACCTACTCATTCAAGGGTTTTTCTTTATTTGTACTATTTTCTACGTTGTAGAATAATAGTGAAGACCTCTTTGGTAAGCCGTCATCGTTCCCGAGTGGCGCAGCAGTCTAAGGCACTGCATCTCAGTGTTAGAGGCGTCACTACGGACCCTGGTTTGATTCCAGGCTGTATCACAACCGTCCATGATTGGGAGTCCCATAGGGCAGCGCACAATTGGCCCAGCATTGTCCTGGTTTAGTCGGTGTAGGCCGTCAATTGTAAATAATAATTTGTTCTTAACTGACTTGCCTAGTTAAATAAAGGTTCAATATTTTTTTTAAATAAACATCTCAACTATAAAATAACACATGGAATCATGTAGTAACCAAAAAAGTGTTAAACAAATCAAAATATCTTTTATATTTGAGATTCTTCAAATTAGCCACCCTTTGCACACTCTTGGCTTACCCTCAACCAGCTTCATGAGGTAGTCACCTGGAATGCATTTCAATTAACAGGTCTGCCTTGTTAATTTGCGGAATTTCTTTCCTCCTTAATGTGTTTGAGCCAATCAGTTGTGTTGTGACAAGGTATGGGTGGTATACAGAAGATAGCCCTATTTGGTAAAGACCAAGTCCATATTATGGCAAGAACAGCTCAAATAAGCAAAGAGAAATTACAGTCCACCATTACTTTAAGACATGAAGGTCAGTCAATCCGGAACATTTCAAGAACTTTGAATGTTTATTCAAGTGCAGTCACAAAAACCATTAGGCGCTATGATGAAACTGGCTCTCATGAGGACCGCCACAGGAAAGGAAGACCCAGAGTTACCTCTGCTGCAGAAGATACGTTCATTAGAGTTAACTGCACCCCAGATTGCAGCCCAAATAAATGCTTCACAGAGTTCAAGTAACAGACACATCTCAACATCAACTGTTCAGAGGAGACTGCGTGAATCAGGCCTTCAGGGTCGAATTGCTGCAAAGAAACCACTACTAAAGGACACCAATAATAAGAAGAGACTTGCTTGGGCCAAGAATCACGAGCAATGGACATTAGACCGGTGGAAATCTGTCCTTTAGTCTGATGAGTCCACATTTGAGATTTTTGGTTTCAACCGTCGTGTCTTTGTGAGATGCACAGTAGGTGGGCGGATGATCTCAGCATGTGTGGTTCCCACCATGAAGCATGGAGGAGGAGGTCTGATGGTGTGGGGGTGCTTTTCTGGTGACACTGTCAGTGAATTATTTAGAATTCAAGGCACACTTAACCAGCATGGCTACGACAACATTCCGCAGCAATACGCCATCCCATCTTGTTTGTGCTTAGTGGGGCTATCATTTTTTTCTCTCACCAGGACAATATCCCAACACACCTCCAGGCTGTGTGTAAGGGCTATTTGACCAAGCAGGAGAGTGATGGGGTGCTGCATCAGATGACCTGGCCTCCACAATCACCCGACCTCAACCCAATTGAGATGGTTTGGGATGAGTTGGACTGCAGAGTGAAGGAAAAGCAGCCAACAAGTGCTCCGCATATGTGGGAACTCTTTCAAGACTGTTGGAAAAGCATTCCAGGTGAAGCTAGTTAAGATAATGCCAAGAGTGTGCAAAGCTGTCATCAAGGCAAAGGGTTGCTACTTTGAAGAATCTCAAATCTCAAATATATTTTGATTTGTTTAACACTTTTTTCCCATATGTGTTATTTCATAGTTTTGATGTCTTCACTATTATTCTACAATGTATAAAATAGTAAAAATAAAGAAAACCCCTTGAATGAGTAGGTGTGTCCAAGCTTTTGACTTGTACTGTAATTCGCCACTAAGCAGAAACACTTGACATACATATTTCAAGCCAATATAAAAATTAAAGGAGCATTACTAATTACTGGCTTGGAGAAAGTAAGTATTTAAATAACTGATGGGCTGATAAAACTGGAACACTGGTCAATTGCAATGTATCATGACTTAAAGCTGGAATCCTTAGTTTCTACATTTTTGGGCATATACATTAATGATATATACCCATTGATTCTTGAAGAGTATAAACTTCTAAATTGCTCATGATCTTAGTTCAACTTTTGTACCACATCAGAAACAGAACCCAAAATTCAAGTTATACCCCAATGTTTGTAAACAATGTAAATATAAACTCACACGGTATTGCCTCCAAAACATGATTAAAACTAAGGTTGATATCATGGATGGTCAGTCCTTGCATCCATAGCTCTGCCTATGAATTTGAGTGGCTACATTTCTCCAAGGCCATCCCTCAGCTTTTTACCAAAACGTAGATGGAGTGACTATTGTTATTGTTTCAATTAAGGATTCTAGCTTTAAGCAGGTTAGTATAAACTAGATTAATTTGCATGAGATATACTAAGTACTTCAATTTTCTGTGTACACAATCACAATTTACTCTGCCACAATAACGTCCCTTTTCCTTCCAAAAATGTCCTTTATACATTGACTAATGTACATATTCGAACAAATAAATTAGGGAAGTCGAGAGCTTGGGAATATACATTTCTATCTGCAAAAAGATTATTCTGAGATAATTGGCTTTAAAGTTCTGAACCCTCATTGGTTTGAATGGTGTCAGCAATTTTTGTCTTGTATTATTTTGAAAATAACAACATGAATTTGGGTATTTAGAGTACTATATAGGTGGAGAACATTGAAAAGAACAAGGCTATGGCAACAAAATTTTGACAAATTCAGATATAACCTTATAGTCCAAGGTCTCAAAGTTCTATGGAAAGCATGATTCAAGCTGATTTCGAAAGAAAATTGTATATTGGGTTTGCAGACAGGTGATATCAATTATGTTTGGTGGGCTATTGAAGAGACTGCTACTCTCCTTGAGGAAGAGGTTAGAATGTGGGTGTTCAATGACAAATGCATTTGACTTTCAGTTGTCATGGCTGAACATGGATCCATTTGCTATCAACTACAGCCTTTAAGTCTTTTAAATTTGTATCAGTACTAAGGCTATTCTCAAGCACTTAACATGTTGCCTGAAAATGATGTGTGTGTGTGTTTGGGGGGGGGGGGGGGGCATCATTTGTATTACCTTGAGTTTGGTGTATGATCATTTGATCATCAAAGTATGCAAATTAAATACTGAAAATAAAACTGCGTTTTACATTACATTTTGCATTTTCATTCACATGTTGTAATGCTTTCATATCAGGCAGGGTACCACATAACTGCGGTTAGACTCATAAGCAGGAAGTGGTGTTGTAACCATGTGGCTTTATATTAAAACTGCATTTTCTTTCGTTGTTACTGGAGTGTGTTAGCTTACAGAATATTCAGTGATAGATCACACGTATACTTGTTCTTGCTGCTGGCACAGGACTGGAAATGCAATCATAGGTGAACCAAAGCATCAGCTTTTCACATAGGTAGGGTTTCATTGCATCTTGTTCTGCATTAAATGGCCTGACTGAGGATGCATGGGACATACACCATTCTTTGCTTATGGTAAACAAATTGCCCATATGGAGTGGAGGGTGTGTGCTCTGGCCTAGTTGTGACTGTCTTTTCTCTGTGCCTTGTGGCAGTATTTGATCCTGAAGGGGAGCGAGACACCAGTCAGAGACCAGTCATGGAGGAGGGCAGAGGTGTGGAGGGGACACTGAACCAGGTAAGACAGGACAGGTCATATATGACTCATATTGACTCCAGGCAGCTTGAGACACTTGGCTGTCTTTTTCTGCATGAATTTAGAATTTACATCCACATTGGAAAGAGAGAGTTCAATTTTGATGTGTGTCTGCAAGAACACATTCACGTCCAGTATGTTTACATCCTTAATTTCTTGTGTTGTGTGTTTCATTTCCCCCTGCTTTCAGTTCTCTATTTCTTCAAACATCAAATTAGCATGTCAAGTATTAGGCTCCTATAAAGGGATACATTTTTTCTGAAGAATTGTTTGTTTCTTCATACAGTACATATTCTTTACATGTCTCTGATATGTCTGACTTAATGTGTGGGCATACAATATGATAACAGAAATATATGGAAAAGGGAATGAGTTAAATTATACAAATAACACATTTAATGGAAGTTGTTATTGAGGAGTGTATTTATATGTTTACTTTTTGCACATGTTCATTGTTGCATACACTCCTCAGAAAATCCTCATCATCAATGAAATAATATTGCTAACCCCCTGGGCACACACTGGTTGAATAGACATTGTTTCCACGTAATTTCAATGAAATGAAATTGAACCAACGTGGAATAGATGTTGAATTGACGTTTGTACCCATTGGGAAGTGGCGCCATGCAATATCACATCTGATCGTTTTATCTTATTCCTCAGATCAGTAATCAGTAAAGTGATTATTTAATGTTATAGTAAGTAGGCGGTGTCTCATAGAGCGTGAAAGAATATACATTTCTCTCTACAAACAGAAACTGGAGTTCCACTAGACACAGTTCTGGTAATTGAAGATGAGAAAATAAAAGTTAGTGCAGAGATGCATCAAATTTCCAAGACATTGCTGTGAGATGAAAGCCCAGTGGTTTCTGTGGTGACAAGTGGCCTGTCGATAGCATCAACCCGGCACGCCACCAACAATCATAGTGAGAGTCTTATCGACACATTGACGACAACATTTCCTACGCCCTTTTCCAAAATGTGAATGTGGTGGAAATGTAGATGCTGTTTACTGACAGTCTTTCACAACGATATTCATGCCTTATTTTCGTGTGGTTAACTATGATGATTGTATGGTGGGCTTTATGACTCGGACTGCAGTCGTTTCCTGTATGAAACCTATGTCGCGTAGAGCTGACTGACATCTCTCTGTTTTGTGGTCCAGCCATGGATACATTTATTCAGTATAGTATACAAATAAAACAATAGGCTTATCTTCTAATATATACTGCTTACTGTAAAAATTGTTTCATCACATTGTTCAGTAGTCATATGCAACACATGGATTAAGTTTTCAGAAAAAGACTATTTCTGCTTTTCTGGAAATGTTGCCCTAAATGACTAATCCATATTCCAGTCATACATGCTTTTGCTTTGTTCATAAGAACTTTGCATTGTAACTTTCATCTCATTGATTAGATTAGATGTGAAGATGGCTGTGTGTGGAACGATTATTCTACAAATTTGTAAAGCACTTGTCCTAAAATGACTTTGAAAATAACCTACTACCCAACGTAAGTCATGGAAATGTATCCATAGCAAGAGAGAGAGCTGGCAAGAGAGCAGCAGCTGGCCAGTCAAGGCAGGAAGAAGACGAAAGCGAGAGAACATTGCATGGTGCTGGAGGAGGCCCATTGATAAAAGATAGGGTGTTATAGCTGGGAACCGTGTCTATGGGACAGCTGTATAGAGCTGTGAGTCAGTCAGGGCTATCCCAAATAGGGGCCTACATCTTCACTATTACTCACTACTGGGTCCTGCTTCTCGGAACCAGTAACCACAGAGAGGAACCTGATTCAATATGAAACTCTGCTTGACAGTTGCCTACAGCTCAGCATACGCCACAGAAACAAAATAGTCTCTGTATTCGGTCATTTGGATTGGGATATTGTATTGACATACAGTATTTCATTTTCTGCTCTCATTTGAGAGCAGAAATTGTAATAAAAAATATCAAACTTGTACACTATCAGTCCATAGCTCTGTGCAAATTCAACCTGTATGCTTGTGCACAAAACTGATATAATCAGACATTGTCCCTTTGAGAATTTTGACTGTTGCCAAAAATAATAGTTTTACTTTTCAAATATTTATAGTACAAATTATGATGACACGGTGCCTGTAGTTTTGTGAATATCAGCTTCCTATACCTTGGTAATTTTAGGGTCAGTTTGACCAGTTTGAAGTGTCAGACACTTCTCATCCCAATGAATGCATTGAATGTAAGGACAGTAATCTGTTCAGGGCTTTATTTCTGCATGCCTCTACTGTTTCATTTCTCATTTGGTATTCACCGCATTTTGTGACTTTTCCCTTTTCTACTCGTTTGTGTTTGGTTTGTGTTTGCTTACACAACGTTTTTACAGAGTAAGCTCCAAGTTCAACATAATAATCTAATCCTGAAATATGCCTCTGAAAACTACTGTGTATGCTGGACCAAGAGCTCTACTGATCATTTCAAACAGATAATTGCAATTTCATTTTAACCTCACTCTTTTTTTCATTCTCATGGAACATATTCTAATCATGTGAACTACTTGCTAGGCTACTCAGTCTTTTGTAATTTCTAAATTACATTCATGACATTCACTTTCATGTCAGTGGAAAATAAATGTATAACAAAGGTCTTGTGAGTAAAGGCTTTGGTGGGAAAGAGACCTTTTCATACTGTATAAAGAGCTCGATATCTTCATATTTGTTATTCAACTAGACATCCTTGTCACCAGGCTGATAATCAGGTCTAGACCGAAAACCCCATATGTCTCTTGGTTTCCCTTTTATACAGGATGTATGGTTACTTATTGAAAGTGGTAAAGCCAACTCTGTCATGTTCTGAATGTTTCACTTGAAATTCTAGTTGCCCAAGAAAAGGCATTGAGATCATTTAAAAAAAAAAATAATAATAGTTTCCTAATGTATGATTGTTTTATTTTCTTCTTTCAGTTCTGTTTTGAAGACTTATATGTTCAGTAATAGTATGCATCCATATAATTTGGATTTACATCTATCTGATGGTCTTTACTGTAGAATTCTGCAGCGATGGAGATTTCTGACTCAGACAGTGAATGTGAGGAGCCTCCCAGGTCTAGCCCAATGGAGACAGAGGAGAGGTCCTTCATAGCCAGTTTGCACTGTTTCATGAAGGACAGAGGCACACCCATAGAGAGGATACCACACCTGGGCTTTAAGCAGAGTGAGTCCATGTTCAAAGGATTTAGCCATAGCTTTATTACTCAATCTCTATTATATAGATACGTTTTCCCTGCTCCCCAGATCACCTCAATCTTTGGGGTAGTTTGTAAATGCATGTGTTAAGACAAATTCATAGGTAATGATACAATATAATATGAATTATAGAACTGTGCAATGTCCCCAATGTTCAAATGCATATGGTTTCTGCTTGCAGTTAACCTGTGGAAAATCTACAAAGCTGTTGAGAAGCTTGGCAG
Organism: Salvelinus fontinalis; assembly: GCF_029448725.1. Lineage (NCBI taxonomy): Eukaryota > Metazoa > Chordata > Actinopteri > Salmoniformes > Salmonidae > Salvelinus > Salvelinus fontinalis. The sequence continues at coordinate 33,189,757 of NC_074668.1, read as the reverse complement.
TTACGACTCTGTGAGTACACCCATATAGTACAGTTCTATATTTTTTTACACTTGACCTGGTTGTTGATCACACAGAGATAGCAGTGGCAGCTACTCACATTTTTTTATGTTGCGAAAGAGACCATGCAGCTTAGCTTCTTGTGTGGAACCTTTATCTTAAGTTGACAGGATGTAAACATGACCATACCCACCACATTAAGAGCAGAGTCCACACTGACTGCTGAATGAAGTTTCCACTCTGTGGCATGTGTACACACTCAATGCGCTGAGAGAGGAAGGGTTTCTATGAAATGCCAATTCAGTTCACAGGAGCTTAGCCTGTAGTAAGACATTGTTCTCTATTTTAGTAATGGGCCAATCATCTCCCTCCATATAATCTATTTTTTTTTGTGGTACTTATTACGCCATTTTCTCCCCAATTATGTGATTTCCAATTGGTAGTTAGTCTTGTCCCCTCGCGGCAACTCCCGTACGGACTCGGGAGAGGCGACGGTCAAGAGCCATGCGTCCTCAGAAACACAAACCCGCCAAGCCACATTGCTTCTTGATACACTGCTCGCTTAACCCGGAAACCAGCCGCACCAATGTGTCAGAGGAAACACCGTACAACTGACAACTGAAGTCAGCATGCATGCGCCCGGCCCGCCACAAGGAGTCGCTAGAGCACGATGGGACAAGTACATCCCTGCCGACCCGGGTTGTGGTGACGCCTCTAGCAATGCAGTGCCTTAGACCGCTGCGCCACTCGGGAGGCCCCCTCCAAATATTCTTAATATAAAAAGACAGATTAGACGGTCGTATACTTTACCTCAAATTAATGCATAATGGTTCTGGATGAGGGACTTAGAGGGATGTGTTTTCTCACTATGGTGTGTTTTCCAACAGGTGACAGCACGACGGCTGTGGAAGAATGTGTATGATGAGCTGGGGGGCAGCCCAGGCAGCACCAGCGCTGCTACCTGTACCCGCAGACACTATGAGAGGTGAACACTGCTCCAGATAACCTGTCTTCAATTCACTCCATCTCTGCCTGTTTTCATTGTGTAATTTCTTTGTGTTCAATACAGGCTTGTTTTACCCTTTGAGAGACAGTTGAGGGGAGAGGAGGACAAACCTCTGCCTCCAAGCAAACCACGCAAACAGTACAAGAGGAGCCCTGAGGGAAGCAAGTCTGAGGGCAAGAGGAAGAGGCCCCATCTGGAAAAGGAGACAGACTCTGAGGTACTTCACTTTTCACCTGTTCGTGACTATTGTCATAAAAGTCACTAGTTGTTTTCTATTACTCCAGCCTATGATTGTCATACAGTTACTGTACCCCAAACTGTACGACTGGAAGTGACCTCTCCATGTTGTATTATTTCAGGGCCAGCTACACTCTACTCCATCGTCTCCATGGACCACTCCAGCTGAAAGGCTCCACCCAGACCGTCCTCCACCAAACAATGAGACTACCGTCAGTGACGACCTCTCTTCCTCAGCGTACTCCCTATCCCAGCCAGGTCAGGTCCAGTCTGCTGCTTCAGACATCATCTCCCCTCTGGAGAAGAAGAAGCGTATGGCCCAGGCCAGCCTGAGTCAGTCCCAGGACTGTCAGAGCCCCAGACAGGACCGTAAGGGCAGGCCCTCTGTGATCCACTGCTCCCAGTCCCCAGGGCTGGTACGTTCTAGCCGGACACGCACTACCTCTGAGGGCTCTCCTCTCCCTCCGTCCTCCTCCTCTTCCCGTAGCCAATCCCCCTACTCCATCTCCTCTGAGGACTGTCCAGCACTAACTGAAGAGAGGCCCCCAGTTCCAAAACCAGAAGTACCTCTTCATTTTTCCAGCAAACCTATATCTGCCTGCAGTGGGGTCCACAAGCCTCAGAGCTGCAGCCCTGATGTCAAGAAATACGTTGGCTTCCCTGGAGGACAAAGAGATTTCCCTCAGGTCAGACCTCTACCGGGTGACACAGTTTCTATCAAAGGTCAGAGTAAAAATTCTGTATGGAGCCCTGTCTGCAATGGGAGTAACAGACGTCCAACTAACCAAATATCCCCACCAACGTCCTGCACGTATACTGTTAGATCTTGCTTGGTTCCATCCACCTCCAGTTTCACTAAAGTTTATCCCAAATCTATGGAGCCTTTGCGGCCTATACCCTTTCGACCAGGTTACACATTCCATCAGAACCCAAATAGGCCCATGTTACATGATAATGATCTGATCTATACTAAGAAACTACATATGGTCCCTCGACATTATCAGACAGAGAAAAAGGAGAAGTCCGCGGCAATGTTGCCCAAGCCACTTCCAACGCAACAACCTGTATTCCACTCTAATGTCAGCATACCAGTGTCCTACCTCGTCCCAGCCTATGACAGGACAAGGGGAGACTCTAGACAGAAGCCACCTGTACACCCATTCTTTCTATCCACCAACAGACTGCCTCAGTCCCAGATCAACCCTATGTACCGTCATGCCACAACGGGACACACCCATGCTTCCCCTTATGAGCCTGCTCTCTACTCCTATCCCTATTCCATTCCTATGTTGAATCCCCATACTGGATACAGCATCACTGGTGTGCATTATCCTCAAACTAGGCTGTGATAGCCCAGCCTAACTCTCTCAGAGCTTATAGACAATGTGACAAGTCAAATGGAGATAATGACAGTACCTGCTTCGTTCTAAACTTCTAAACTTGACTCGAACACAGCTGCATTCTGTGAGTGATCAACAGAGAAACGTTGTGTTGTGATTATTATCCCGTGATGGGCTCCCCTCTGTGGCAACTGACAGAATTGCACTAATACAAAGGACAAGTCTTTCTGTATTTGTAACAATAGCCTTCGGGTTTACTGCTATGTACGTTTTTTTATGGTATGATAAAATAATTTTACATGGAAATAATATATGAAACAACACAGATGTAATTGTTTATTATTTCTGAATAAAATCTAAAATAATTCCTGTCTGATCCTATTCTGCATTCTTTGGTAAGTAAATAACCATGGTCATTTGTAATTTTCTACATTTATTTGAATTAATTGAGGGGACATGCAGCACTTAATCCATGGAAAGTAGACCACTGTATTTCAATAATGCCAATAAACACATGCCCTTTTTGCAAATAATAATAAAACATTATTTTGTAAACCAAACACTAGGACAGAGATAATGGAGGCATTTGTTTACCCTCTCTGACTGCGCATTTTTTGCGCATGTTTGAACCTCTACAGACGTCATCACGCACTGCTTTCGGTTGGCGCGAACTTTAACCGGAAGTGTGCGATTCTTGTGTCGTCGTCGGAGGTTAATGAGCTGTCGATGTCATTTACAGTGTTGTCTAGATACAATGTAAAAAAGTAACACTCTGCGTAGCTAGTTTAATAGAGTACCACATTTTGTGTAGGCTATGCAAGTATAGGATGTCGGATACGTTGTCTGATGATGCCAGCGGGGGAGATGACGGCCAGGAAGATGTGATGACTCCAGCGGAGCTGATTGGGAAACTGGAAGAGGTAACGTTAGCGAGCTAGCTAATTAGCCATGTTCACTAAAATACTGTAGCCAGACCGATACGTTTTGCAATGCACGGATCCTGTCAAAACAAAAACACGTATTTAGCACTGCTGCTCTTCTATGTAAAGTGGACTTTGTGTATTCCTCTGTCACCCAGGCCTGGCTGAATGAGAAGTTCTCTCCTGAGCTTCTGGAGAACAAGTCAGAGATGGGAGAGTGTGTTATGGAGCAGCTGACTCACATGGTAAATGGTGGTGGGGTTCCTCAAGTAACTGAGGGGTGCAGCAGCTGTCTCAGTAAGCAGTGAGGTACCAGTAATAACAGGACTTCTATGTTGTGTTGTCTCCATTGACAGGAGGCCAACCTGCAGCGGGTTAGGAGGGGTGATGTGAAGGCAAGTGTCCACCGCATGGAGATTGACAGGATCCGCTTTGTCCTCAGCAGCTACCTCCGCTCTCGCCTCCAAAAGGTAATGCCAACAACAACCCAGCATGATATGATATTCTAGTGAGAGGGACTATAAATCAGTGCTCAGACTGACACCTTTCTCTCTGGTCCTCTGTTGCCTGTGTAGATTGAGAAGTTTTTCCCACATGTGTTGGAGAAAGAGAAGTCTCGAGTGGAGGGAGATCCTTCGTTCCTGTCTCCAGAGGAGTTTGCTTTCGCCAAAGAGTGCGTGTTATGGTGACGTGTTGCGGTTTGCAGTTACAATTACAATGACCATCCCTGGAGGAAGGTCATTGAGTTGTTTGGATGTCATATTTACTTATATTAATATAATAATAATATGTTTGCAACACTAGTGATGTATTCCCTCTCTTCCATTTAGATATCAGGCCAACACAGAGACCTATCTGAAGGCTGTCGCTCTGAAACACATGCCCCCCAATCTACAGACAGTGGATATGCTGAAAGCAGGTGAGTCCTGGCAAGATGTTTAGATGAGCTATTCCAATATTCAAATGACTGCTTGTAAAAACTATCAGTGGCTTAATGTTCATGGATGGAAGCATTGTATTCTCTTGTCACGTGATTAACTTCAATGTCAAATGAAATGTTCCCAGTACCAGAGCCCTGTCTGGACTCCTTTGTGTTCCTACGTGTGAGGGAGAGACAGGAAAACATCTTGGTGGAACCTGAGACAGATGACCAGAGGTACAGTATCACATATGATCATTGGACTGATTGATTGGTGCTACAGCTTAGAATAGGCTTACTACCTATCTCACTTTGATGATAATGTGTCAAGAATAGAAGTTTTCTTGATTACTGTTGTGAAGAGGAGCACATTGGAAGTTATTTTGCAGTATTCTGTAGATCCAGAAGGTGGCAGCATGTGTCTGTATATAACAGGTTTTTTATTGACTGTTACTATCCTCAAGAATATTATACAAGCTTACTCCACGGACACTGTATTCTTATTGATTGAAATGCCCGGTCGTTTGCTAAGAACTCCATTGAATTTTCTGGTCCAATATTTTCTTTCAGAGAGTATGTTGTGGATCTTGATGTGGATTCTCAGCATCTGATGCGGTATCGCGCTATAGCACCCCTGGTTTCAAGTGGAGCAGTACAGCTAATTTAACTGTCAAGGTACTCAATTTATAGGCCACACTGATTTCCCTCATATCTTTATATATGACATACACACACGAATCCATACTATGTTTTTGAATATGTTGAAGTGTGCATTATTCAAATCCAAATCTTTCATAATAGACTGTTTTGTACTGTCATCATTTTTGTTTTTTTGCCATCACTTTTTCCCCTAAACATGGTCTCTTGGGAACTAACTAAGCTGGAAATTCTCTCTTAGAATGTTTGCTTGAACAGCATATTACATGTTCAACAAGGAGGCAATTTGCCAGTGAACTGCAAGAAAATCGTCACTTAGGCCGGGTATTATGTTAACACGTTTGCACAGATCGGTCTCTGTAATAACATATACTTCCTCTATTTGGGCTATGTTTTAGGAGCCTCCTGTCCTTGGTTCAGATGAGGTTATTAGTCTCCAACTGTGATGGTGGATGACCGGAGGAACACTGACTCCCTTCATTGAACATTAACTACACTGATTGCAGTACATTGAGGAAGGTGATATGGACATTATTTGGGGACTACCAACTCGTCAAGAGCGGGGCATTAACTAGAATGTCTGCAAATATATTATGACTTGTTGAAATGTTGCGTACCTGAGGACACATCTCTCACATGAAGCCTGCTTATAATTGTAATGATAATCATTGGATCACTTAGGCTATAAGTGAGAGCTACTTTTGGTGTGAGGATGACACAGGAATACATGAATGTCACTTCATAGTGTCTACATGTATGTAAAAAGGTTGAGGGGTACATGCATGCCATTGCCAAGCATACATTTGTATTTTGCATGCTGTTGCTGCCTTGGCCATATATGATTTAAATTCTGGGTTTGTAAACCATATCAATTGTTGATACCAATAGAATAAATCTGTAGATTGTTTAAAGACTGGTATTAATGACCGATACGACATACATTTTTATAGTTTAACCAATTATGATGGTAGAATGTTGAATCATAAGTTGCCATTGTTGCTGATCATGAAGGGCTTGTGAATGAGAACTGTACTTGATGCAAGACAGCCCCTGTTTTAGGAGTCATGGTTCTTTCCCTTATTAGGCTACATCCGGTTGAGTCAATGTCAGGTCAGGGTTGGTTCTTTATGGCTCGTTGAAAACAAACAACCCTGGGTAGTAATTGCATCAGCGTCACAGTATGGGGAATTGCAGCTCATCCTCTTCTAAATAACTAGGTCATTGAGTCATACTGTGTACCGAGAGAGTGCGTTCATTTTGGTGGGAAAATTTGCTGCATCACTTTGCTTTTCTCTGTAAGCAATTCAAAAGTGATAGCTGTACATCACATCCATAGTTTAACTATTCACCTTACTATATGCCATAGCTGGCGAATGGTTATGGCATGGTCTGAATGATTCGATCATAATAATCATAGGATGGCTTACACTTGGCTTACCAAGTTTAACAGCTGAAACAAGTGCTCGCACACACACACTTGCCATATCAGTGAGCTCATGGTCTTTGAGACATTTAGCTACATGACGTAGTACCTGCCACAGCATCTCATCTGGAAACCTGATCTGTGTAGTTGTGTTAATATACTGAACAAAAATATACTGAACAAATATATAAAACGCAACATGTAACAATTTCAAAGATTTTCCTTTTCATATAAAGGAAATCAGTCAATTGAAATACATTCATTAGGTCCTAATCTATGGATTTTACATGACTGGGAATACAGATATGAATGTGTTGGATCAGAAATCTTGTCAGTATCTTGTGTGACCACCCTTTGCCTCATGCAGCGCAACATCTTCGCATAGAGTTATCTGGCTGTTGATTGTGACCTGTGGAATGTTGTCCCACTCATCTTCAATGGCTGTGTGAAGTTGCTGGAAATTGGCGTGAACTGGAACATGCTATCGTACACGTCGATCCAGAGCATACCAAACATGCTCAATGGGTGACATGTCTGGTGCGTTTGCAGGCCATGGAAGATCTGGGGCATTTTCAGGTTTTAGGAATTGTGAACAGATATGTGCTTCTACATCTGCATTGCTGGCTGTTTGGGGTTTCAGGCTGGGTTTCTGTATAGCACTTTGTGACATCAGCTGATGTAAAAAGGGCTTTACAAATACATTTGATTAATTGATTGAGTGACTTGCGTCATGGGGCCGTGCATTATCATGCTGAAACGTGATGGCAGCGGATGAATGGCATGACAATGGACCTCAGGATCTCGTCACGGTATCTGTGCGTTCAAATTTCCATCAATAAAATGCAATTGTGTTCGATGTCTGTAGCTTATGCCAGCGCAACCATGGGCACTCTGTTCACAAAGAACAACAAATTGTTATTCGTAACATATCATGTGACTTGCAAATTTGTACCATATTGCAATTCGGAACATTTTGTACGAATTGCATTTCGTAACATTCGTGTCATACGAAATGGAGGGAAACAGATGTACCTTTACTATGTTAGGTCTAAGCAGTGGTGTAGTGGAGGGTATATGCAGGTATATGCCATATACCCACTTATTTGTCAGTGAGCATTGCTTATACTAATTTCTTAATCCCCACGATGTGTATCAAAGTAGTGTTGTGGAGGTATATGCTGTATCAATGAATAAGGCTGATAGAACAGATCAGAATGTTTAGCTTAATTTTTATTAAGTATTATTTCTTCACATTTTAGGCACAGCAATACACACAGAGGGGAAGGCCTACGTGCAAAATTTCCAAAATGCGCTTTGTGGAAAACGGCTTTCTAAAATATGCACCACTTATGCGAGGGGAGGATTAAAGATGCAACAACTATCATGTTGCTAATATGAATAGGATAATGCCTTTCACAGTTAGATAATAAAAGAATGAACCAATAGAACAGGAGAACGCACATGAGGAAGTATTTATAAAAGAATTGCTTCTATGGTGGGATTTTGGCTATAGGCTAGTTTGTAGCAAGGTACAAACAATTAAGGAACAGGAAGAATATAGCGACGCTAATGATAGGCCTAATCATACTCTGGTACTGTAGATGGAAAGGCTTTCCCAAAAACCTTCTCAATGAAATGTTAACTAGCTACAAAGTAGCCTATGTCTACCTGGCAGAATGATATCAGGATTATTTGCATCGATCCAGTGGCCATTTGTTTTGCAAACTCCATCTCATGTGCTACAGAAACACCTCTAACTAAATAGTGCTAGGTGCCTGTGCACTTTAATTAAAGGTTAACTACACAAAACAAATTTCCAGGGGTCTCCTGATGTGGTTTAAGCATTATTATGGACTTACAACATCCAATTTTGTTGCTGTACTATTAACAAAGTATGACTTCAAGAGCAAAAACCTGAGGTAAAAAAAGGAACAAATCAGAAACTTGTGACACAGTTGACAGCCTTATTTATCTGTTTCAATAGTAGACCTACTAAACTCAGCAAAAGAAGAAAAGTCCTCATTGTCGACTGCGTTTATTTTCAGCAAACTTAACATGTGTAAATATTTGTAGGAACATAAGATTCAACAACTGAGAAACAAACTGAACAAGTTCCACAGACGTGACTAACAGAAATGGAATAATGTGTCCCTGAACAAATGGGGGGATCAAAATCTAAAGTAACAGTCGGTATCTGGTGTGGCCACCAGCTGCATTAAGTACTGCCGTGCATAACCTCCTCAGACCTGCACCAGATTTGCCAGTTCTTGCTGTGAGATGTTACCCCACACTTCCACCAAGGCACCTGCAAGTTCCTGGACATTTCTGGGGGTGAATGGCCCTAGCTCTCACCCGCCGATCCAACAGGTCCCAGACGTGGTCAATGGGATTGAGATCCGGGCTCTTCGCTGGCAATGGCAGAACACTGACATTCCTGTCTTGCAGGAAATCACGCACAGAACGAGCAGTATGGCTGGTGGCGTTGTCATGCTGGAGGGTCATGTCAGGATGAGCCTGCAGGAAGGGTACCACATGAGGGAGGAGGATGTCTTCCCTGTAACGCACAGCGTTGAGATTGCCTGCAATGACAACAAGCTCAGTCCGATGATACTGTGACACACCCCAGACCATGATGGACCCTCCACCTCGCTCCAGAGTACAGGCCTCGTTGTGTAACGCTCATTCCTTCGACGATAAATGCGAATCCAATCATCACCCCTGGTGAGACAAAACCACGACTCGTCAGTGAAGAGCACTTTTTGCCAGTCCTGTCTGGTCCAGCGACGGTGGGTTTGTGCCCATAGGCAACGTGATGTCTGGTGAGGACCTGCCTTACAACAGACCTACAAGCCCTCAGTCCAGTCTGTCTCAGCCTATTGCAGTCTGAGCACTGATGGAGGAATTGTGCGTTCCTGGTGTAACTCGGGTAGTTGTTGTTGCCATCCTGTCCCACAGGTGTGATGTTTGGATGTACCGATCCTGTGCAAGTGTTGTTACACGTGGTCTGCCACTGCGAGGGCGATCAGCTGTCCGTCCTGTCTCACTGTAGCGCTGTCTTAGGCTTCTCACAGTACGGACATTGCAATTTATCGCCCTGGCTACATCTGCAGTCCTCATGCCTCCTTGCAGCATGCCTAAGGAACATTCACGCAGATGAGCAGGGACCCTGGGAATCTTTCTTTTGGTGTTTTTCAGAGTCAGTAGAAAGGCCTCTTTAGTGTCCTAAGTTTTCATAACTGTGACCTTATTTGCCTACCGTCTAAGCTGTTAGTGTCTTAACGACGGTTCCACAGGTTCATGTTCATTAATTGTTCATGGTTCATTGAACAAGCATGGGAAACAGTGTTTAAACCCTTTACAATGAAGATCTGTGAAGTTATTTGGATTTTTACAAATAATCTTTGGAAGACAGGGTCCTGAAGAAGGGACGTTTCTTTTTTTGCTGAGTTTATAAGCCTAATGCTCAGCACAGCTTTTAGGTCATTCATATTGTGTCACTGGGAGCCTTTTTTCATTTATTTTATTTAACTAGGCAAGTCAGTTAAGAACAAATTCTTATTTAGAATGACGGCCTACCAAAAGGCAAAAGGCTTCCTACGGGGACTGGGATTAAAAAAAACACAACATGACAACACGGTAGCAACACAACATGGCAGCAGCACAAAACATGGTAAAAATAACATTGGGCACAGACAACAGCACAAAGGGCAAGAAGGTAGAGACAACAATACATCATGCATATCAGCCACAAGTGTTAGTGTGTCCATGATTGAGTCTTTGAATAAAGAGATGGAGATAAAACTGTCCAGTTTGAGTATTTTTTGCAGCTCGCGCCAGTAACTAGCTGAAACGAACTGAAAAGAGGAGGGATGTGTGTGCTTTGACGACCTTTAACAATGTGACTGGCAGAATGGGTGTTGTATGTGGAGGATGAGGGCTGCAGTAGGCATCTCAGATAGGGGGGAGTGAGGCCTAAGAGGGTTTTATAAATAAGCATCAACAAGTGGGTCTTGCGACAGGTATACAGAGATGACCAGTTTACAGAGTATAGAGTGCAGTGATGTGTCCTATAAGGAGCATTGGTGGCAAATCTGATGGCAAAATGGTAAAGAACATCTAGCTGCTCTAGAGCACCCTTACCTGCCGATCTATAAATTACATTTACGCAATCTAGCAAGGGTAGGATGGTCATCTGATTCAGGGTTCGTTTGGCAGCTGGGGTGAAAGAGGAGCGATTACAATAGAGGAAACCAAGTCTAGATTAACCTTAGCATGAATAGAATGACAGTTTACCCTCTAGCCATACTCTCAAGTACTTGTATGAGGTGACTACCTCAAGCTCTAAACCCGCAGAAGTAGTAATCACACTGGTGGGGAGAGGGTTATTCTTCTTACCGGACCACAAGACCTTTGTTTTGGAAGTGTTCAGAACAAGGTTAAGGGCAGAGAAAATATGTTGGACACAAAGAAAGCTTTGTTGTAGTCATTTAACACAAAATCCGGGAAGGGGCCAGCTGAGTATTAGACTATCATCTGCATATAAATGGATGAGAGAGATTCCTACTGCCTGAGCTATGTTGTTGATGTAAATTGAGAAGAGCGTAGGGCCTAGGATTGAGCCTTGGGGTACTCCATGGGTGACAGGCAGTGGCTGAGACAGCAGATGTTCTGACTTTACGCTGCACTCTTTGAGAGTGATAGTTAGAAAAACAGACCAAAGACCCATCAGAGACACCGATACTCCTTAGCCGGCCCACAAGAATGGAATGCTCTACCATATCAAAAGCTTCGGCCAAGTCAATAAAAATAGCAGCACAACATTGCTTAGAATCAATGGCAATGGTGAGATCATTTAGGACCTTTAAGGTTGCAATGGCACATCCATTACCTGAGTGGAAATCAGACTGCATACCAGAGACAATACTATTGACGTCAAGAAAGCCAGTCAGTTGATTATTGTCAAGTTTACCAACACTTTTCATAAACAGGGCAAAATAGAATTTGGCCTTATAACAGTTAGGATCAGCTTGATCTCCCCCTTTAAATAAAGGACACACTGTGGCTGCCTTTCAAGCAATGGGAACCTCCTCAGAGAGGTGAGACAGGCTCTGCGCTAGGCCTCTCTTTCACCGGACATTTTTAGCAAAATTAGAGTATACTCACTTCTCCAGGCACCACTACATCACTGGGTCTAAGTCCAGGTACGGCCCAAGGAAATGGGGTGTTCTCCAGCATTTCTTTGAGACATAAGTGTGGTAATTGCATTGTTATTTAAGGCGTTTTAGCATAGGATATTTTTCATGCTTATTGTATTTTTCTTTCATGTAATTGGGAGAACCAGGAATAGACGATTGGGAGAAAGTTTAGCCTATACACATCTCCTTTATCATTCAATCATCCTTATAGTGCAGTGTAGTTGCACTATACACAGAGTACAAAACATTAGAATCAACATCCTAATATTGAGTTGCACTCCCTTTTTCTCTTAGAACAGCCTCAATTCTTCGAGGCATGGACTCTACAAGGTGTCGAAAGCTGGCCCATGTGGACTCCAATTCTTCCCACAGTTGTGTCAAGTTGGCTGGATGCCCTTTGGGTGGTGGACCATTTGTGACACGGGAAACTGTTGAGCGTGGAAAAACCCAGCAGCGTTGCAGTTCTTAAGCCTTTTGTCTTGCCCATTTACACTCTGAATGATAAACAATGTCTCAAGGCATACAAATCCTTCTTTAACCTGATTCTCCCCTTCATCTACACTGATTGAAGAGGATTCAACAGGTGACATCAATAAGGGATCATAGCTTTCACCTGGATTTACCTGTTCAGTCTATGTCATGGAAAGAGCAGGTGTTCCTAATGTTTTGTACACCCCAGTGTAGTTCACCACTGATAGCATATGCATTCATACTTTGTTTCCCAGTCAATAACAGATCTAGAACTGTACCCTGTGGATAGTAGAACACTGGTATGTTATGAATGTGCAGTAAATTAGAAAACCATACAATGTTATCTCTTCAACATATTGTTTTCTGTTGAACAGAGAAACTGTAGGTGACCTAGTTTTCTTTGACATGTAAATATATTCTGAAAGTCAGGTGTGGAAAGTGTTATGTGACATGATATGTCTCAGCAGGTCCCTGCTGACTACTGGCATCCTAGAGGAGGAGGGACTGGGGGGAGAGTTAGTCTGGAGAGTTCACTAGCAGAAGAAAGCTTGGTGGGCCCAGGTCTTGGTGGAACCACGGGTCGATCACCATGGCCAGGAGTAGAGGCCAGGATTATTGGAATTGTTTCCACAATATCAGTGAAGGTTTGAATTTCTGAAAGCTGCTCGAGCTTCAACACCCCATCAGCAACAATCAATATCTCTCTGCAGCCTCATATAACCAACTGACTTTTATTCATGACTCATAGTCTGTGCTTGACCATTTTTGTATTTGTATGCTTTTATGTGTTTTTATTGTTAGGTTTTGGGCTGAGTAATGACTCCTATGACTTGTTCCAATTTAGATCTGAGTAGAAATGGTGATTGGTGTTAATAACATCCAGTGTTATGAATAGTAGTAAGGACCAAATTAAGTAACTCCTCCCACAAAATAAAACGTGTCCGTTATTGACAGGCTTAGAGTACTACCATGTAGAAATTATAGGATACCTATGGAATGAAACCCATCACTATTGGCTAAGAATGATGAGTAAGGTTAACCTCATTGGTCAGGAGAGTAGGGAAGGCGGGATACACCAGATGGCATGATGATTAAGGAGGTATATAACGCAGACACTACTGATACTAGGTGCGTACTAGTTCAGCACCAGTAAAGAGAGAAGGAAAAGATAACAGGATGATTTCAACTTTTTAGAATAAACTGTAAGTTAGTGTTTTTAAGTTGACTGTTGCAATTACTGGTCAAATGTTCTTTTGATAGAGAAACAAGTCTTGTTGTAACTCACCATATAGAGGTCCAAAGCTGTTCCATAAAAAAAAAATCTAATTGCATTGTAGTCTTGACATACTGTATATGTTAGCAAATACTAGAACCGATATGTCCATGTAGATCAATGTCTTAGGCTATGTATCTCTGAGACTCAATGCAGTGTTTACCCTATTTTCTAGAGTGTCATTCAAGCTGAAGTCTATGCCTTTATGGTCTTCTTACTACAGAAGATATCCCCAAACAACAGATGATGGCCTGTACAATGTATGAATTTCTATATGATCATGATCATAGCATATGATTTATCAGTAAGCTGTAGAAGATTGTTCTTTGCTTTATGACCTTCATCTTTATCCTTCAAAGGGTATTACAGATGTTGGGTCCTCTGGTCATGGCCGTAAGGCTGTGCTGGAGCCAGTGTCCACCACTGTGCCAGCTGTTCTGTGCATCCTCTCTGAAGCACTTGAGACCCTGCATCAGAACCCCCGTGCCAGAGCAGCTCTCCCAGAGCAGTCTAAGACCTACAGCACTCACCCCAGACAGACCTGTGCCTCTGAATGGGAGTGGTGAGGATGAAGTCAAGGCTTAGAGAAAGCATGTGATTTTCACTGACTCTAAGGGTTGTCCCTAACAGCAGCCAACATATTCTATTAAATGGTGGAGTGGATGTACCCACTGTCATCACGCCCAGAGAGGCGGCGCAACACGACAGAAGGTGGTTCTAGTTGCACTGTCAGCAAATCTATTGAGGAGAGCAGGCTGCGACTGGGCTTCCCACAGCCCTCTGCAGACTTCCAGTGTTTCCGTGCCAGGCTGAGGGAGGGCATGGTTCTCCTGGGGGACTGCAGTGTGAAGAACCAGAGCTTCCAGAAGGCTGTGTGAATCCGCATCACCTTTGACTCTTAGCACAGCCAACAAGACGTGCCCTGTGCTTTCCTGAAGGAGCGCTATGGTGGACCTGACACAGACCTCTTTGAATTTGACATCACCCTGCCCATGCTCGATGAGAAGATCAAATGCTTTGTTTTATCTACCTGATGAGTACAGCACTCCATTCTGGGACAATAGCAATGGACAGAACTACAGCATGTTTGTCTTTGACAAGCCTGAGGCACACTGTGGGGCATAATCTAAACAACAGAAAGACTGCATTAGGCTACACTGAACTTCACCGTAACATTTTATGCTTAGACCCTCATCTTCACTAAGTTCATCTGAGGTGAACTGTAATATGCTAAAATGCGAAGACCTTTTCTTATCAGCTAAAGTAAACTATTGTTCTGTTTTTCATATTTTTCATTGCTTGCTCTGTAAATTGCATTCTGGAAGAAGAGTCATTAGGATAGAATAGTCACTAGGAAATTGTAGATGGGTCTGGTTATTCAGTTTCAAACATGCTCACCGAAAGCTAAAATTATTTGTAATATTTACAATATGGCTGGAGGGATTCTCTACAGTCTTCTATACTTCTGTCAGTGTGCAGTGCACTTCCTCTCTGACCAAGTGTTGAGTAACAGTGTTGAGTAACTGCCAGGTTTTAACCAAGAAATAGTGCCTCATAAACACTTACTTACGGTTGTCTGACTGCTAATTTCAGTGTCCATGTGACTGCTGTAGACAGGATATCCCAGAAATGTTTGATATCCTGAGTACATCATGGAATACTGAAGTGAAAAAATTATATCGAATAAAAATATAAATGCAACATGTAAAGTGCTGGTCACATGTTTCATGAAGGGAAATATGGGATCTCAGAAATTAGATTACATCCCTGTTAGTGAGCATTTCTCCTTTGCCAAGATAATCCATCCACCTGACAGGTGTGGCATGTCAAGAAGTTGATTAAACAGTGTGATCATTATTACACAGGTGCACCTTGTGCTGGGGACAATAAAAGGCCACTCTAAAATGTGCAGTTTTGTCACACAACACAGTGCCACAGGTGTCTCAAGTTTTCAGGGAGTGTGCAATTGGTATGCTGACTGCAGGAATGTCCACCAGAGCTGTTGCCAGAGAATTAAATGTTAATTTCTCTACCATAAACCACCTCCAAAGTCATTTTAGAGAATTTGGCATTACGTCCAATCAACCTCAGAACGCCAGCACAGGACCTTCACATCCTGCTTCTTCACCTGTGGGATCGTCTGAGACCAGCCACCCTGAAAGCTGATGAAACGTGAGGAATATTTATATCTGTAATAAAGCCCTTTTGTGGGGAAAAACTCATTCTGATTGGCTGGGCCTTGCTCCCCAGTAGGCAGGCCAGTCTCCCAAGTGGGTGGGCCTATGCCCATGGGCCTAATGAATTTATTTCAGTTGACTGATTTTCTTGTATGAACTGTAACTCAGTAAAATCGTTGAAATTGTTGCATGTTGTGTCTATATTTTTGTTCAGTGTAAATCCCTCAAAGGAGAGTGAGTGTGAGCTAATCTTATCCCAGTATTGTGTTCTCTGGTGCCCACATGACTAAAGCCTGTTATCAGACACTATAGGGAGCAGGCATTATTTCTATTGAATTATGCTTCCATTGATCTCGACAGCCAGAGACATATCATTACTTATCGACTAAAAGACAAAAGGAAAGATGACAGAGGCAAGCTGTGACTGGACACCCTGACCACTGAGAATGGGTCCCTGTGTACATGATTCACAGCTACTGTGTGACTTTCACAGGAATCATGACACATTCGTTGAGGGCATTGGTTTACCAAATGACATCCTACAGTCAATTCAAATCTTTATTATTCACTTATCATGAGATTTAACGGAATAACATCATGTTTGAAAGTTTTCAAATAGAAATGAAATTGACAGTGTGTTTTTAGGCATAAGACATCCTGGAATCCTCTAAGACCAACAGGTACTGTAAGGAGAAGACAAATGTATATCTTACGTAATGTTATTTGACAAATACAACGTGTACATCTCAGCTTTCTCCAGCAGTGGAGGAGCTAATACAGATGGCCCTTTTAGTCCACTTGTCCTAAAGACACATTTACATGTGATGGTTGATGATACATGGAGATTTGCAATTCTAGTAGTGACGGGGAGGGATGGGAGAAGCAGCATGCACATACCCCAAGAGATGGGCTGTCCCAGTTGTGTTACTGTCCCTTACACTACTAGATGGATTAAATCACTGCCCATTTCTCAAGTTATTTTTGTTGTTGTTGCAACGATGGCGATTATACATCCTCACTGTTCTCTAAACCCTGTCAGTCCAGTCAGTTCTCTCAGCGGCCCACACTGATGTTGCACACCTTGCAGCTGGGGTCCTTCTTGGCGTTGGCCGTGGTCTGGCTCATCTGGTGGTGGCCACTGATCTCCAGCACACTGCCCTGCTCCAGATACAGCGGCTCTGTGTAGAGCACCTCCAGGATGACATCACTGGCGTGGCAGAACAGGGGGTCTTCACCCTGCCTCTGGGAGGGGATGTATGTCAGGAAGGGGTTGGCAGTCAGGTCCAGCAGGGGGAGACTACTACGGCAGAAGTTATCCCCCTCTGAGCCAGAAGGGGCCAGTACCAACACCACGTAGTGATAGGCTGTGTACATACAGTAGAAGTCAGCAAAGTAAAGATTGGTGTTGGGATTCAGCAGGTTCCCGGCCGGGATCTGGAAACGCAGGGGGCCGTAGGGGGAGTCGTTTGGAGGAAGACCTGTGTCAAACTCAGTGTTGCAACTGAGGAAGACTCCCTGTAGTTTGCTGTTGATAGGGGAGCCGTGACTTCCACTATTGTCTTTCAGGGCTGGGCGTATCAGCCCCCCACACTCAGTTCTAACAGAAAAGGAGAAACATTTTGTTATTGAACTTCACAAGTGCATCCCTATACGTGTGTGTATTTACAGAGTATGGTATAGTACTGACCTGACATAGTGGAAGTAGTCAGGGTGCTGGTTGCGATAGAACACAGAGAACCGCAGCAATCTTCCAGCAGAACCCTGTGCTTTACCAAGGAGCTGTTTGAGGTGGTCCATGGCATAATCTGTTTCATACAAAAACAGTCAGTTATGAAGTTCCTGGTTCAAGTCCTTTGTAAGCATATTCAATTGAATCAATACTCTACAGCAGGTCATAAGGCCTGCATTACATTGGTAAATGTCCTGCTATAGAAATCGATGTACTTCTATGACATACCCCCTGTGCAGAACTCGACCACCTGGCTCCAGTCAGACACCAGGTACTCTCCGTCTGCCTGTCTCACTGCAGTCTGCACAGCAACACAGTACTCTGTCCGTGGGCTCAGGAACCAATGACCTCTCACTGCCATGGGTAAAGGCACTGCCTTGGCCACCAGTTTGGTGGGCACATCCTGATGGGTGAAACAGGGATACATGTTAATTCAAGTGACTCATCAGTTGAATTACTAGAATACAGCGTTTCATAGGTAAAAATAGGATTGGCAGTAGGTCTAAATGTTTTATGTAAACACACTCATGGATTATACATTTCTTTAGCATATTCTGGTACAAACTGGTCTAGTTAAGCTACTGTATATCTAACCAAATTAGTGGCTTTGTTTTGGCTAGGGCCTCTAAGAAGCACAGCTAATTAAAACAAGCTCACAGGGCCCACATAACCATGGCAACCACCCTGGTGCAAGTTTGTTTGTGTTGCTTTGATTTCCCAGTGATAGAAACACACGTCCAACCCTGAACAGCTCTGTACAACATAAGTCAGGGGCTTTTGTAAAGGCATTGGAATGTTATATTAAATAGAGAACTGTACCAAAGTAGGTATTCAAGTATCTAATGTGTGGATAGAGTAGGGTTGATGTAAGAAAGGCTCAGAAACACCCATCAGGAATGACTGAGCATACCATCTTTCATTTCAATCATTCAAATTCTCCCTCTGTCATAACTTTCTATTTCATGGGTATTACGATAAGAGCTAGCCTCAAGTAATAGCGTAACAGTACACAGATTGATTCGGTTTTAGTAGCAGATTGAATCTGTTGTAGTCCTATGTAGCTCAGTTGGTAGAGTATGTTGCCAGGGTTGTGGGTTCGATTCCCACGGGGGACCAGTACGAAAAAAGTATTAAAATGTATGCTCTCACTACTGTAAGTCACTCTGGATAAGAGCGTCTGCTAAATGACTAAAGAGTAAATGTTATAGTGCATCATTTCAGTCTGTTTGGAAGGATCCCATTGTAAATAACAAATGGCCACGTAATTTTCTATTTTAATCGTTCTTGTATTTCAAATACTGATTGCAATTAGCTAGGTCTATATTTTTGGACTCACAACATGATGCTGAGAGAAAGAAAATGAAGAAACAAATGGGTAGTATACAGAAAATCAGTTCAGTGACTGGTCTGGAATAAAATCACAGTTCATAGTAAAGAGAACAGAGCTGTAATTTTTAGGCTTTGTCCGTTTTTGGCCATTCAAAAGGAAACGAATGTGCCCATGAGTCACTTGCCCAAAGCTATTTTGCAGCACAAGATTCTCATTAAATCACTTCCAGTAGAGGAGAAAGGGCACTACCACTGCTCTCTGGGTTGTAACTGCTGCAGAGTCAGATACACTCATTACCAGGCTTTTATCTATTGTTCTGCATAGACACTGTCTCATGCTAGGCTATCTTGGGTTATATCAAAACATATTACATCACGTTGCAGTGAAATGTCTATTATTGGAGACCAGGACATGGAGGGATTAGAACACAAGCGGTTGGTGGCACCTTAATTGGGGAGGACAGGCTCATAGTAATGGCTTGAACGGCGTGAATGGTAACAAAAACATCACACACATGGTTACCATGTGTTTGATACCATTCCATTCACTCCATTCCAGCCATTATTATGAGCCGTTCTCCCCAGCCTCCTGTGATGAGAAGTAAAGAACATGGATCTAGACAGCGGGAGTCAGAGTCAGTAACGGTGGAAAGAGTAATAGTCATTGAGTCAAGGGGGAAGCCTGGGGGGCCTGGGGAGGTTTATGAGGGGGAAAAGCAGTGACAGTCTGTCAGACACACCCTGTGTTTGAAGCGGTTGGGATCCCCGCCCTCTTTGCGGCTCAGGTCTATGAAGAAGTGTGTGGCCCTGGCAGTATCCTCAGGGGTCATGTCCCAGGCGATGCGGAAGGAATCGCAGGTCACCTCACATATCTGGATATTATTGGGGGTGGAAAGGGCTGTCTCCATTGTTGTTAGCTGCTGAACAAGAAGAGAAAGGAGGGTCATATGATGGGATCAGATTTGATTTTTTACATTTTTTTTTATTTTATTTGGGGTAACAGACATATACAACAAAATGTACAATGTGGACCCAGAGGATATCACTTAAAAGTTTTAATTAAATCGCTTGTTTCCAAAGTGGTCCTCGGTGGTAAAAACAATATCACACATAATGATTAAAAGGCAAGACAAAATTACAAACAACCATAAATACATGAATTTATATTGACATCCTAAAAGGTGGCACTATTCACTGCACTTTTGCCGAAACCTTAAAAATCACCCATATTTATTTGGCATTTCGATCTAAAAAACAATCTATTCATTGCACATCATACATATCATTCAAATGAATGATATGGCACAAGGGGCAGTGCAGTGGTTTCTCTTACTTAGACAACCTTGTCCAAATGAAAACATTTGCCTTTTTCTTTGCTTGATCACCAAGGGGAGGATACGCCATAGACAGGTGCCTGTATAGTAAATACCTCTGGGTACAGGACTGGCAACATTGTGACTTTTAGTACTAATGGATGAAACAAGATGTCACACAGCTTGGCTGTATCGACTGTTGTATTAGTTACAAATTGTCAAGTCCCTGTTCATGCCTGGGAAAGTGTAAAGCATTGAGACTTATTTCATAATCCACCAACGGCAGTCTCCTGGAAACCAGGCAGATTTGACTCCTGTGTTCACTATATCCTCTAGCTTCACATCACCTAATTTTCCTAATCTGCAAATCTGAGGAAATGGTCCTACAGTCATAGAGTTTTCCTTAATTAAGGAAAGTTCAATTAAATCTGACTCATAAGTCATTGATTTAATTTATTTCCAATGGTCTTCAGAGCACTAAGAAAGCTGAGTAAGCAGGAAGAGTGCAGCTCAGGGAAAATCTCTAGCCAGTTTCATGGCATCTGATGTAACGGCTGTCCTCCTCTTCTTCATCCGAAGAGGAGCAGGGATTGAACCAAGGCGCAGTGGAGTTTGAATACATAATGAATTTAATGACAAGACGAAAAAACACGAACTTGACTATACACTAACAAAACAAATAAACGGTGTAGAACAGATCTGAACGACGGACTCACAGAACACACGAGAACGCACGAACAGGGAAAAGCCTACACATAAATGACACTTAACAAACAAACCGAAACCAGTCCCGTGTGGCGCAACGACATACACAAACACAGGAGACAATCACCCACAACGAACACTGTGACAACGCCTACCTAAATATGACTCTTAATTAGAGGAACGCCAAACACCTGCCTCTAATTAAGAGCCATACCAGGCAACCCAAAACCAACACAGAAACAGAAAACATAGAATGCCCACCCAACCTCACGTCCTGACCAACTAACACACATAACAACTAACATAAATAGGTCAGGAACGTGACATTACCCCCCCCACAAGGTGCGAACTCCGGACGCACCAGCACAAAGTCTAGGGGAGGGTCTGGGTGGGCATCTAACCACGGTGGTGGCTCAGGCTCCGGGCGAGGTCCCCACCCCACCATAATCCATCCTAGCTTCCTCCCTCTAAGAATGTCCACCCTCTTTTTACCCCCACAAAATCCTCTTAATAACCTCCCTAATAAGGACAGCACCGGGACAGAGAGATAAATCAAGACAGAGGGATAGATAAGAATATAGAGGTAGATCAAGATAGAGAGGGGGATCAGGATAGAGGGGCAACTCCGGACTGAAAGGCAGCTCCGGACAGAGAGACAGCTCTGGACTGATGGGCAGTTCTGAGTATCTAGCCGTTTCAGGCTGAAGGGCAGCTCATGGCTGACTGACGAATCTCGACGCTCATGGCTGGCTGACGGCTCTCGACGCTCATGGCAGGCTGACGGCTCTCGACGCTCATGGCAGGCTGACGGCTCTCGACGCTCATGGCAGGCTGACGGCTCTCGACGCTCATGGCAGGCTGACGGCTCTCGACGCTCATGGCAGGCTGACGGCTCTCGACGCTCATGGCGCTCTGACGGCTCTCGACGCTCATGGCGCTCTGACGGCTCTGGCTGCTCATGGCTCTGACGGCTCTGGCTGCTCATGGCTCTCTGACGGCTCTGGCTGCTCATGGCTCTCTGACGGCTCTGGCTGCTCATGGCTCTCTGACGGCTCTGGCTGCTCATGGCTCTCTGACGGCTCTGGCTGCTCATGGCTCTCTGACGGCTCTGGCTGCTCATGGCTCTCTGACGGCTCTGGCTGCTCATGGCTCGCTGGCGGCTCTGGCAGATCCTGTCTGGTTGGCGGCTCTGGCAGATCCTGTCTGGTTGGCGGCTCTGGCGGATCCTGTCTGGTTGGCGGCTCTGGCGGATCCTGTCTGGCTGACGGCTCTGGCGGCTCCTGTCTGGCTGACGGCTCTAGCGGCTCCTGTCTGGCGGATGGCTCTGTAGGCTCATGGCAGACGGGCGGCTTTGCAGGCTCATGGCAGACGGGCGGCTTTGCAGGCTCCTGGCAGACGGATGGCTCAGACGGCGCTGGGGAGACGGATGGCTCAGATGGCGCTGGGGAGACGGATGGCTCAGATGGCGCTGGGGAGACGGATGGCTCAGATGGCGCTGGGGAGACGGATGGCTCTGGCCGGATACGGTGCACTGTAGACCTGGTGCGTGGTGCCGGAGCTGGAGGCACCGTGCTAATGATAAGCACCTTCCTACTAGTGCGGGGAGCAGGAACAGGGCACACTGTATTCTCAAAGCCCACTCTATAACTGATGCGTGGTACCGGCACTGGTGACGCCGGGCTGAGGACAAGCACATCAGGATTAGTAGGGGGAGAAGATACAGTTTGTACAGGGCTCTGGAGACGCACTGGTAGCTTAGTGCGTGGGGCCAGAACTGGAGGCACCGGGCTAGATACACGCACTACAGGGAGAGTGCGTGGAGGAGGAACAGGGCTCAGGATACGCACTGGTAGCCTAGTGCGTAGTGTAGACACTGTAGGTACTAGGCTGGGGCTGGGAGGTGGTGCCGGAAATACCGGACCGTGGAGACGTACTGGCACTCTTGAGCATTGAGCCTGCCCAACCTTACCTGGTTGAATGCTCCCGGTTGCCCGACCAGTGCGGGGAGGTGGAATAACCCGCACCGGCCTATGTAGGCGAACCGGGGAAACCATGCGTAAGGCAGGTGCCATGTATGCCGGCCCGAGGAGACGCACTGGAGACCAGACGCGTTGAGCCGGCCTCATGACACCTGGCTCAATACTCAATCTAGCCCTACCAGTGCGGGGAGGTGGAATAACCCGCACTGGGCTATGCACTCGTACAGGAGACACCGTGCGCTCTACTGCGTAACACGGCGCCTGCCCGTACTCCCGCTCTCCACGGTAAGCCTGGGAAGTGGGCGCAGGTCTCCTACCTGCCCTTGGCCCACTACCTCTTAACCCCCCCCCCAAGAAATTTTTGGGAATTACTTACGGGCTTTTTTGGCTTCCGTGCCAGACGCGTTCCCTCATAGCTCCGGTTCCTCTCTCCGGTAGCCTCTGCTCTCCTCAGTGCCTCCAGCTCAGCTTTGGGACGGCGATATTCTCCCTGCTGTGCCCATGGACCTCTCCCGTCCAATATTTCCTCCCAAGTCCAGAAATCCTTGTTGCCCTGTCGAGCTTTCCCTTGCCTCCGCTGCTTGGCTCTGGAGTGGTGGGTGATTCTGTAACGGCTGTCGCTCTCCTCATCCTCGGATGAGGTGAGGAGAGAAGGATCTTCAGACCAAAACGCAGCATTTGGGAAATAAGCCATCTTTATTATAAATACGATGGCAACACGAAACGAAACAAAACACTTTCAAAACTACAAAACAAGAAAACGACGTTGACGAAACCTGAACATAAACTTACATAACTACTCATAAACTCACGTACAGGAAACAGACGACATCGAAACGAAACGAAACAAACAAACGCTACAGTCCCGTGTGGCACGAACATACATACTGACACAGGAGACAATCACCCACAACGAACACTGTGACAACGCCTACCTAAATATGACTCTTAATTAGAGGAACGCCAAACACCTGCCTCTAATTAAGAGCCATACCAGGCAACCCAAAACCAACACAGAAACAGAAAACATAGAATGCCCACCCAACCTCACGTCCTGACCAACTAACACACATAACAACTAACATAAATAGGTCAGGAACGTGACATCTGAAGTGTTGGGATAAATAGAAAAAGTTAGACGTAACACCATACGGTTATCTATGGTCTTATTTATTTGCCAATAACAGCCAGGGGATCCAGGCTGGTGCACATAGCCTTGAAGACTGGAGTGTGTGTAATCTGTGGGTCAGCCTATTGTGTTTGATTAGCTGTCCCCTTTCCTGAATTGATGATGCCATGGATGTGCCTTCCAGGGGGAAAAATGCATCTTCCTCTCCGTTCCTGCCTGCTGTGAGTATGAAAGACAGGCATGGGAGGCATCAACTTGTCTACTCTTGCTGTTTCGTGAGAGGAATTATCATTGTATAATTTTTTTAAATTTAATTTGCCAATATTGCTTATAATACAATATAGCTCTTTTTAATAACCCTTTCATCCTTCATTACCTTCCATGTACTATTTTTTCTCCCATTTCATAATGCCAACAGCTTTGCACCACACAAACACACACACCATATGGCCCATTCCCGATTATAAACCCAAACACACATAACATATGGCCCATTTCCCCGATTATAAACCCAAACACACATAACATATGGCCCATTTCCCCGATTATAAACCCAAACACACATAACATATGGCCCATTCTCCGATTATAAGCCCAAACACACATAACATATGCTGTAACAGTAAGATGCTCAGCAGTATGCTGCTAGCAATAAACAGTAAGTTGTACAGCCAGTATCTCTGCTATATTGTGTGCTGCTTGTGTATTAGTGAGAGTGGATGTTACAGTGAGTGGATGGTGGAGAGACAGAGTGTGTGGTTTGTGTTAGGTTGGCTGTGTCACACATGGGCGAACATGATGGGTGGTGCTGTACTGCATCTGCGTACTGTATGTGGCCTGGAGAGGTGTTATGTTCTGGTCCACCTCATGATGGACATGCTGCAGCGCAGCAGCTCATTAAAGCCGCAGAGCTGTGAAACGTCTGAGCTATCTCGTTTACACGGGGCTCGGGAACCTGGTTGTGGCACCACACACATTCCCTCCCTGGGTCTCCTGTGTTACCCATCTGCTGCCTGCTCCTCTCCCTCTCCTTCCACACACAGCATTTAGGGCAAAAGGAGATTCTCATAGGACACCCATCAAAGCCTCATTATCTCTAGTCGTGCTTGTACCACTTTCTGACTAAATATGTCTGAACACAGTTCAAACGCAAGTTCCCCACATTATTTAAATAGTCCTGCATGCACTCTTAATTATTTATCAGTATGCAAACAATGAGAGAGAATCCATGACACTGTGAGTCCACTCCAAATTTAACTGGCCATAAATCAGCTAATTAGATTTGTAAGAAGAAAACAGACTATTGAGCTTTACATAGATCAATTGCATTATGGGGTAAAAATTGTGAAAATTCATATGTTGGCCTCTGATCTTTGATAGTAACACATTTTACAGTTTTGCTCACTTTGTTATGTAAAGCTGTAATGTGTTCACAGTGGGAACTGCAAAGGGCATATTACTCATTCTCCATTGATATAGAACCCTGATACATACATTACACTCAGAAAAAAGGGTCCCAAAAGGGTTCTTTGACTGTCCCCATTGGAGAACCCTTTTTGGTTCCAGGTAGAACTATTTTGGGTTCCATGTAGAACTCTCTGGGGAAAGGGTTCTACATAGATCCAAAAAGGGTTCTTCAAAGAGTTCTCCTTTGGGGACAGCCAAAGAACCCTTTTACCACTGTGCTGTGACAGTGTTGTGACGAATGTTGCTGCATACAGGGGCGGCAGGTAGCCTAGTGGTTAGAGCGTTGGGTGGATCGAATCCCCGAGCTGACAAGGTAAAAATCTGTTGTTCTGCCTCCTGAACAAGGCGGTTAACCCACTGTTCCTAGGCCGTCATTGTAAATAAGAATTTGTTCTTAACTAGTTAAATAAAGGATAAATAAAAATACACTGAATAGTAAGAAAGCCGCTCCATGCCGGTGAGACATTTTTCTACTAGTGCAGTGGTTATCAGGTGCAGATAAGACCAGATAAAAGTCAGATAATGCATCCTAAGGGGGAGTGTCATACACAAGTGACAGTCAGTTGACTGAGGTTGAGGAAGTGAAGCGATGGAGAGGCAAGTGAAGCGTGCGTTCTGCTCTGGATCAGATCATATGGAAGAGGGAACGTATGATCTCAAATGAATTGTATCCTTTGTCTACACCATATGATCTACTCTACACTGAATCACTGTGTGTTAATCACTGGCAATCATCGTGTGGTAATCATTATCCTATCATCAAAAAAGATCGTATTTACGCAGTCGTTCTTGTAATCTCTCAAAGCTTGTTCGTGATTGTGATTGACTGTTTAATCCAAATTTAAGCCAGGTTATTAATGACACTGGCAGTTATAGTCAGATCTCCACTAATGTGCTGATGATAATCACACCTGCATTGCGAACAGAACTACATTTTCTCAAATAGGATCCTATTTACACAGTCGTTCTTGTAATCTCTCAAAGCTTGTTCGTGATTGTCTGTTTAATCCAAATTTCAGGCAGGTTATTAATGACACTGGCAGTTATAGTCAGGTCTCCACTAATGGGCTGATGATAATCACACCTGCATTGCGAACGGAACAACATTTTCTTAAATTCTAAATACCTGTACCACAGCTGAGTTCATTGACTAGACATTATAATGCTGACAAATAGCCATTTCCAAGATATGCCTGATAGCATAATATGAGGATTCCTTATACCTCAATAATAAGAAACTCAAACAAGCATTCTAGAACTAACCTCACTCACATTTTCAGTGGATCAATGGATCTATATAGTGTCAAACAGTACCTGGAGAATGCCCTGGTAATAAGCATGGAAAAATAGACTATGCAATTTCAAGCATATAAACAAACATACTGTAATTCTGATTACGGTGGCTCAACAATAGCTGTTGTTTAACTTCTGAAAACTTGATGCACGAGGAGACTGACTCAAAAATAGTTAGAGGGAAATATATAGCCTTACCTCCGTGTGGTGAATAAGTGTCTTTGTAAAAAGTGCAATAGGTCCTTAACCAGAGAAGATAAGTGGAGAAATCTATTCTCTCATACCTCTTTCTTTTCTTCTGCAGTCGATGATAGATCCCCAGGAAAACCGATTAGGAAGTGAAATGAACACTCTCACTCTCTTTCCTTCTCTCTCTCTCTCACTTGCTCTTTCTCTCCTCGTGCTCGCTCTTCCTCTCTGTCTCCTTTCTCTAGCTCACTCTCTCTCTACCTCACATGCTCCCCCCCTCTCTCTATTCTCCTCCTCCCCTAGCTGGGTTCTGAGAAGGATGTTTACTTGCCTGCTGTACAGCTGCATCGCTTAAAGTGGAGCAACTGCTGATGCTGAGAACACAAACAAGAGATTTGTAACTGAGGTGCTTGAGCAATTGTTACTCACCCACATTAGCAGGAACATGCTAACAAATGGTAACAGAATCACACATCACTGACCAGCATGCTCCTAGTCATGGGACAGCAGCATTATGTAGCAGACATTATTAGCTGACATTCTGAGAAATCATCCTACTACACTGACTCATGAGAAACACTCTTTTTACGTCACTTCGATACGCTACGACCGTTAGTTACTTTTTGTAGTAGGTTAGGAGAACTTATGCAGCAGGTTAGGGGAATTAACGTAGCAGGTTAGGAGAATTAGGTTAAGGTTAGGAAAAGGTTTAGGGTTAGCGAAAATGCTCTCTTAACCTGCTACGAAAATCACATACGGTCGTAGCTGTATCAAAGTGCTGTGAAAAGAGTGTGTCTCCTGACTCGTACTGGATTTCAGAGGACTCCAATGCTCCCATTGCCATTGCCATACTTTCAGGAGATCTGCTGAGGATGCATGTAGCTCACAATATGCTACGCCATATGGGCATCCTCCACAGGACATCCACCCTTGTCCATCGATGGGACAGGAAGAGACTGGTACTGGATGCCTGCAAATCAAATGATTCTTGATGATAGAGATGTGCCTGCGCACAATTTAAAAAAATGGTCGGTCCGGAAGTAAGTGAAAATAGCAACCTAATTGTTTGAGTAAATAAAATGAAAATACTCATATTGCTGCAGGCGTAGGCCTATATTTTGGTAATCTAAGGCTCAAATAACGCATGTGGTCATTGAATCATAAAGACAACATAGGACAAAAGGGCATGTGGAAAAAGCTGTGTAGACAGCCTTGGGTGAGGTGATCTAGTGCATGTTGTACATTCATAAAAGCTGTTCATCCTCTCTAGGGCATTGGTGACTGAATACTCTGTTTGCTGGAGCATTGTCTTTAGAGATACCCCCTGAGTTATTACCTAGCACCAGGGTTTTTTATAGGGCTAGCCAGCCACAGTTCACTGATTCCATCAAAATGTAATTAAAATACAATCATCCATCATTAGACATGCCAGGCAGCCATGCAAGGGCAAGATGGAGGTGGCGGGGACAGCAGGGACACCTAACAACTAGTTCAGCGGAGCCAAGAACATTTTCTTTGTTCATTTTGTAGCTACATCACAGCTAAGAATTATAGGGAGAGAAAACGTTACCTGGAATATTCCCTTAATGTTTGAGTGTCCAGTTTATTTTTTGTACATGTTTTGGTGTTAAAGTTAGGAGGACATTCCCTTAATGTCAAGCAGAACTTATCTAGAACATGGTTATAATGTTCTTAAAATATACAACATTAATGTTCTAGATGTGTTTTATGGGATTGCAAGAACATTAACGTGTCCAGTTTCTGAGGGTTAGGACAATATTCCATCAACGTCCCACCAAACATAAACAGAACATGGTTGCCATCTTCTCAGAAAATAAGATATTAATGTTCTAGACAAGTTTTTTATGTGAACGTTGCAAGAATATTTCTGTGTATCAGTTGTCAGGACGTTGCCTGATGGTCCCAAAGAAACGTTCTCTCCCCCCAAAAAATGACATTACACATCACGCCTTGTTAATGTTGCCAAGCCTATCAAGGCCCTGAATGGTGATCCGCTGATCCATTCACAACTCTTTTTGTCTATTGGCAATGTTAGGGATACTCACACACACAGTGCTTTTAACCTCTACGGGGTCAGTGTCCCTAAACTGGGACGGTTGTTGCTGACGTGCACTAATGTGACTAGAATGACGTTGTAAACATCAGCCAACTTTCTGGGACATACACATGTCTTATATGGGCAGAAAGCTTAAATTATTGTTAATCTAACTGTGGTGCCCAATTTACACTAGCTATTACAGTGAAAAAATACCATGCTATTGTTTGAGGAGAGTGCACAACAAAACACTTATCACGGCAACTGGTTTGATACATTCACCTCTGAAGGTAAATAATGTACTTACATTCAGTAATCTTGCTCTGATTTGTCATCCTGAGGGTCCCAGAGATAAAAATGTAGTATAGTTTTGTTCCTGGCTGTGTGTAAACTAAAATAATTTATTACCATAGCATTTTTGTATGTTCTCTATAGTTATGTACTTGAAAATGTATCAATTGACCAATTTGGCAAACTCCTGGCAGACTTGATACAAAATATTGTTTGGTGATGTAATTCAACGGATAAGTCTGAAACTTTACACACACACTGTTGCCATCTGGTGACCAAAATCTAAGTTACCCTTAGACTCCTATCTGAATGTATGGCCTTTCTCTTGCATTTCAAAGTGGAAATATATATATTTTTAAAGAACACGTTTTTTGTTGTTGTATTTGTTTGTCTTATCCTTTACCCAATCTAATGTGTTATATTCTCCTACATTCTTTTCACATTTCCACAAACTTCAAAGTGTTTCCTTTCAAAATGTATCAAGAATATTCATATCCTTGCTTCAGGTCCTGAGCTTCAGGCAGTTAAGATTTGGGTATGTAATTTCAGGTGGAAATTGAAAAAAAAAGGTCCTATCCTTCATATCCATACAGTGTTTTCAACTTAAATATTTGCATTGAGTATGTTCATTTATACAGTAATTATTATTCAACATGTTGTCACCCGGGATTTGAATGCACAAGCTCTTGGTTCACGTCACTCAGATCTTCCTGCTACGCCACCATGTCTGTGTTAGTTATCAGTTCGTTTGAACTTTTCTCTCATCATTCATTTGATTCACTTATTTCAGCAATTTAAGAGCTTTCTGTATAGTTGTCTAATGGTGGTGGGGCGTATTAACCTGTTTTAAAATCAAAGGAAATAAAAATCGTATTGGTTGCGTAGTCAGATTTGCAGATGTTATCACAGGTGCAGTGAAATGCTTGTGTTTCTATCGCCAACAGTGCAGTAATACCTACCAATATTATTTTTTTAAACAATACACACATAATACAGAAGAACACACACAATCTAGAAAAATTACAATTTTTTTCAATGATACTCCTGAATCCCTATGATCAATAAAAGGGTTTCTTGAGTGTACTTTTAACAGAGCTGAGATTTACTTCAAAGATCATTCACCCTATTGCTTACACCTATCAAGTTGTTTCAAATCTTCACAAGTGCCTAGAGCAAAGTGACTCCCCTAGCGGGTCTCAAATCCAGGCCATCAGCACCAATGAACAACACCCTAACCACTGTCGCAAGAAGTGATATATTTAGGGCATGTGCTTATTGGGCCAGTATAGTTAGGGTCTTGTCCAGAAGAAACCATAAACCCTCCTCCCTAGGCACTTTATAGGTGAAGCAATAGGGTGAATGCACTTTGAAGTAAATCTCAGCTCTGTTAAAATAAAATATTTGATTGATCATAGAGATTCAGGAGTATCATTGAACCAGGTTAATATGCCACACCAACATTAGACAAATAGAGAAAGCCCTTCATTTACTGAAATAAGTCAATAAAATCAATGATGAGAATAGTCAGATTAACTGATACCTGATATGGCCTTGGTGGCGTAGCAGGAAGATCGACGGACAGTAAACCAAGACGTTTGTGAGTTCAAATCCCAGGTGATGACATGCAGAATAATAATTACTGTATACATGCACAATGTAATCATCTATGTCAAATACAGTGTATGTAGGTGGAAAACACTGTATGTTAAAAGCACTGTGTGTGTCACGTTCCTGACCTGTTTTCTCTTGTTTTGTATGTGTTTATTGGTCAGGGCGTGAGTTTTGGGTGGGCAGTCTATGTTTTCTATTTCTATGTTGGGATTTTGGTGTTCGGCCTGGTATGATTCTCAATCAGAGACAGGTGTCTATCGTTGTCCCTGATTGAGAATCATACTAAGGCAGCCTGGGTTTCACTTGTGTTTTGTGGGTGTTTGTTCCTGTGTCAGCGTTTGGGCCACACAGGACTGTTGCAGGTTTTGTCACGTTTGTTGTTTTGTGAATTTGTAGTGTTTGTTGGTTTGCCATTAAAACATGAATACCTACTACTCCGCATCTTGGTCCGATCCATGCTCCTCCTCGTCTGAGGAGGAGAACGACTACGACAACCTTAACAGAAACACCCACCACAAGAGGACCAAGCGGAGTGGAGAAGGGCAGCGACAGCAGCAGAGACAGACAGAGGAATAAACATGGGAAGACGTCTTGAACGGCAAGGGTTGCTACACATGGGAGGAGATCCTGGCTGGAAAGGATCGCCTCCCATGGGAACAGCTGGAGGCAGCGAGGAGAGCAGAGGCAACCGGAGAGAGGAACCGAAGGTATGAGGGTACGCGGCTAGCACGGAAGCCCGAGAGGCTCACCCAAAAATGTCTTGGTGGGAGGCTAAAGGGGAGTGTGGCGAAGCCGGGTTGGTTACCTGAGCCAACTCCCCGGGCTTACCGTGGAGTGAGAGGGCGTCGTACTGGTCAGACACCGTGTTATGCGGTAAAGCGCACGGTGTCCCCAGTACGCGTGCTTAGCCCAGTGCGGGCTATTCCACCTTGCCGCACTGGGAGGGCTAGGTTGGGCATCGAGCCGGATGTCATGAAGCCGGCCCAACGTATCTGGCCTCCAGTACGTCTCCTCGGGCCGGCGTACATGGCACCAGCCTTACAGGTGGTGTCCCCGGTTCGCCTGCATAGCCCAGTGCGGGTTATTCCACCTCGCCGCACTGGCAGGGCTACGGGGACCATTCAACCTGGTAAGGTTGGGGAGGCTTGGTGCTCAAGAGCGCGTGTCCTCCTTCACGGTCCGGTATATCCGGCGCCACCTTCCCACCCCAGCTCAGTACCACCAGTGCCTACTCCACGCACCAGGCTTCCAGTGCGTTTCCAGAGCCCTGTTCCTCCTCCACGCACTCTCCCTGTGGTGCATGTCTCCAGCCCAGTGCCTCCAGTTCCGGCACAACGCACCAGGCCTACTGTGCGCCTCAGCAGGTTAGAGTCGGCCGTCTGCCCAACGCCGCCTGCACTGCTTGCCTGCTCAGCGCTGCCCGAACTGTCTGCCTTCCCAGCGCTGTTTGAACTGCCTGCCTGCCCAGCGTGGTCTGAACTGCCAGAGCCGTCCAGCCAGGACCAGCCAGAGCCGTCCAGCCAGGACCAGCCAGAGCCGACCAGCCAGAGCCGTCCAGCCAGGACCAGCCAGAGCCGTCCAGCCAGGACCAGCCAGAGCCGTCCAGCCAGGACCAGCCAGAGCCGTCCAGCCAGGACCAGCCAGAGCCGTCCAGCCAGGACCTGCCAGAGCCGTCCAGCCAGGACCAGCCAGAGCCGTCCAGCCAGGACCAGCCAGAGCCGTCCAGCCAGGACCTGCCAGAGCCGTCCAGCCAGGACCAGCCAGAGCCGTCCAGCCAGGACCAGCCAGAGCCGTCCAGCCAGGACCAGCCAGAGCCGTCCAGCCAGGACCAGCCAGAGCCGTCCAGCCAGGACCAGCCAGAGCCGTCCAGCCAGGACCAGCCAGAGCCGTCCAGCCAGGACCTGCCAGAGTCCCTCAGCCAGGACCTGCCAGAGTCCCTCAGCCAGGACCTGCCAGAGTCCCTCAGCCCGGAGCTGCCAGAGTCCCTCAGCCCGGAGCTGCCAGAGTCCCTCAGCCCGGAGCTGCCAGAGTCCCTCAGCCCGGAGCTGCCAGAGTCCCTCAGCCCGGAGCTGCCAGAGTCCCTCAGCCCGGAGCTGCCAGAGTCCCTCAGCCCGGAGCTGCCAGAGTCCCTCAGCCCGGAGCTGCCAGAGTCCCTCAGCCCGGAGCTGCCAGAGTCCCTCAGCCCGGAGCTGCCAGAGTCCCTCAGCCCGGAGCTGCCAGAGTCCCTCAGCCCGGAGCTGCCAGAGTCCCTCAGCCCGGAGCTGCCCCTTATCCCGGTGCTGCCCCTTATCCCGATGCTGCCCCTTCATTTAGGTGGGTTTAGTTGGAGGGTGGTCATTGGGAGGGGGATACGGAAGCGGGGAGTGACTATGGTGGGGTGGGGACCTCGCCCAGAGCCTGAGCCACCACCGTGGTCAGATGCCCACCCAGACCCTCCCCTAGACTTTGTGCTGGTGCGCCCGGAGTTCGCACCTTAAGGGGGGGGGGGGGGGTTATGTCACGTTCCTGACCTGTTTTCTCTTGTTTTGTATGTGTTTATTGGTCAGGGCGTGAGTTTTGGGTGGGCAGTCTATGTTTTCTATTTCTATGTTGGGATTTTGGTGTTCGGCCTGGTATGATTCTCAATCAGAGACAGGTGTCTATCGTTGTCCCTGATTGAGAATCATACTAAGGCAGCCTGGGTTTCACTTGTGTTTTGTGGGTGTTTGTTCCTGTGGAGGTTTTGTTGCCACACAGGACGGTTTCGGTTTTGTCACGTTGGTTGTTTTTGTATTTAGAATTGTTTTGTTGACTTTCATTAAAAGAATGAACACTAACCACTCTGCGTTTTGGTCCACACCTTCTGTCAGCGAGGACAGCCGTAACAGTGTGTGTATCCCTAACCTTGCCAACAGACAAAGAGCTATGAATGGATCAGTGGTTCACCAATCAGAGCCTTGCTTGGCAACAGTAATAAGACCTGATGTGTAATGAATTTTTCTTTGGGCATATAAATGTTCTCGCAATGTTCCCATGAAATGTGTCTAGAACGTTAATATATTATGTTCTGTGTATATTTGGTGATACGTTGATGGAATATTCTCTTAACCCACAAAAAACTGGACACATGAATGTTCTTGCAACATTCCCATGAAACGTATCTAGAACATGAATATCTCTTATATCTGAGAACATGGTCCCACGTTCTGGGTAAATCCTATTTGATGTTAAGGGAATGGTCTCCTGGAAATGTTAATGACCTAATGAGACTCGAAAAGGAATGTTCTCTAAAGTTGTAAGAATGTCTGTTGTCAGCTGGGAAAAGCCAACTGCAAATTTAGTAGTATGCTTGTCAGGCTATTATTACGTTTTCATGCAATTCATAAACAATATAAAAAATAACACACCAAATAAAAAACAAATAGTTTGTTTATAAATAGTATATTGATCTATGGCTGTGTAAATGTATATAGCCATGTTGTGTCCATTGAATTAGGCTTACCAGATGATTGTACAGTAGGCTACACACACCTCTATGCAAAACATGAAAGGTGCAGCACGAGGAAATCCAGCGCACCCCCGGATCCTGTTCATCTAACCCATGTGAAATAAAAAAGACTGCTCAGAAGTGAGTGATATACTGTAGGGGGACTGGTCGACAATTACATTGGTACAGTCGTGGACAAAAGTTTTGAGAATGACACAAATATAAATGTTCACAAAGTTTGCTGCTTCAGTGTCTTTAGATATTTTTGTCAGATGTTACTATGGAATCATGAAGTATAATTACAAGCATTTCATAAGTGTCAAAGGCTTTTATTGACAATTACATGAAGTTGATGCAAAGAGTAAATATTTGCAGTGTTGCCCCTTCTTTTTCAAGACCTCTGCAATCTGCCCTGGCACGCTGTCAATTAACTTCTGGGCCACATCCTGACTGATGGCAGCCCATTCTTGCATAATCAATGCTTGGAGTTTGTCAGAATTTGTGGGTTTTTGTTTGTCCACCCGTCTCTTGAGGATTGACCACAAGTTCTAAATAGGATTAAGGTCTGGGGAGTATCCTGGCCATGGACCCAAAATATCGATGTTTTGTTCCCCGAGCCACTTATCACTTTTGTCTTATTGCAAGGTTCTCCATCATGCTGGAAAAAGCATTGTTCGTCACCAAACTGTTCCTGGATGGTTGGGAGAAGTTGCTCTCGGAGGATGTGTTGGTACCATTCTTTATTCATGGCTGTGTTCTTAGGCAAAATTGTGAGTGAGCCCACTCCCTTGGCTGAGAAGCAACCCCACACATGAATGGTCTCATGATGCTTTACTGTTGGCAAGATATTGGACTGATGGTAGCGCTCACCTTGTCTTCTCCAGACAAGCTTTTTTCCGGATGCCCCAAACAATCGGAAAGGGGATTCATCAGAGAAAATAACTTTACCCCAGTCCTCAGCAGTCCAATCCCTGTACCTTTTGCAGAATATCAGTCTGTCCCTGATGTTTTTCCTGGAGAGAAGTGGCTTCTTTGCTGCCCTTCTTGACACCAGGCCATCCTCCAAAAGTCTTCGCCTCACTGTGCGTGCAGATGCACTCACATCTGCCTGCTGCCATTCCTGAGCAAGTTCTGCACTGGTGGTGCCCCGATCCCGCAGCTGAATCAACTTTAGGAGACGGTCCTGCCACTTGCTGGACTTTCTTGGGCGCCCTGAAGCCTTCTTCACAACAATTGAACCACTCTCCTTGAAGTTCTTGATGATCCGATAAATGGTTGAATGGTTGCAATCTTACTGGCAGCAATATCCTTGCCTGTGAAACCCTTTTTGTGCAAAGCAATGATGACAGCACGTGATTCCTTGCAGGTAACCATGGTTGACAGAGGAAGAACAATGATTCCAAGAACCACCCTCCTTTTGAAGCTACCAGTCTGTTATTCGAACTCAATCAGCATGACAGAGTGATCTCCAGCCTTGTCCTCGTCAACACTCACACCTGTGTTAACGAGAGAATCACTGACATGATGTCAGCTGGTCCTTTTGTAGCAAGGCTGAAATGCATTGGAAATGTTTTTGGGGGATTCAGTTCATTTGCATGGAAAAGAGAGACTGCAATTAATTGCAATTCATCTGATCACTCTTCATAACATTCTGGAGTATATGCAAATTGTCATCATACAAACTGAGGCAGTAGACATTGTGAAAATTATTATTTGGCCACGACTGTAGAAGCTTTGATCGTTTTTTATTTTTACAGATTTTTACAGATGGCTCCAAGCACCCAGATAGTTGTCGTACAGGAGCGAGCGTTTACATTCCTGAACTTGATGTGGAGATAGACCTATGTTGAAGACTAACAGATTAACTGTCTGTATACTCAGTTCAACTGTTGACAATAGTAGCTGCCCTCCAGTGAGTGGAGGACGCTCAACCTGTCAGAATAGCAGGATGCTCAGATTCCCTGTCTGTATTGAATAGAATCTAATAGGAGGGACCTACTATTGGAGGCATTAATGTTATTATGGAGAATTGAGAGACTGGGTATATTAGTGCGATTCTGCTGGGTCCCAGTCCACTTGGGAGTGGGTGTAACAGATGTCCAGCGAAGACTGGTCTTGTCACCAGCGTAACAGATGTGATTGTACTTCATACAATCACAAAATAACTGAATGAGCAGGGAGTTAATGTGACCATTACAATAAGAGCATGCTAGCTAACTCCATCTTACAGCAATAACATGCAAAAGCACATCCCACAAAGCCCCCAATATCTAACTGCTATTATACACAACATACTGTATATATATAAAATCAATTCAAATTGTAGTTGTCACATGCGCCGAATACAACAGGTGTAGTAGACCTTACAGTGAAATGCTTACTTACAAGCCTTTAACCAACAATGCGGTTTAAAGAAAAATACGTGTTAAGAAAGTATTTACAAAAATAAACTGAAGTAAAAAATAAATAACAGAGCAACAGTAAAATAACTGTAACGAGGCTATATACAGGGGGTGCAGGTACAGAGTTGATGTGCGGGTGCACAGGTTAGTCGAGGTAATTTAGGTAATATGTACATGTAGGTAAAGTGACTATGCATAGATAATAAACAGGGGGGGGGGGGGGGGTCAAATGCGCCTCTTCACTGCTGACGTTGAGACTGGTGTTTTGCGGGTACTATTTAATGAAGTTGTCAGTTGAGGACTTGTGACTTGTCTGTTTCTCAAACTAGACACTCTAATGTACTTGTCCTCTTGCTCAGTTGTGCACTGGGGCCTCCCACTCCTCTTTCTATTCTGGTTAGAGCCAGTTTGCGCTGTTCTGTGAAGGGAGTAATACACAGTGTTGTATGACTTCTTCAGTTTCTTGGCAATTTCTCACATGGAATAGCCTTCATTTCTTAGAGCAAGAATAGACTAACGAGTTTCAGAAGAAAGTTCTTTGTTTCTAGCCATTTTGAGCCTTCAAATCGAACCCACACCCACACGAGGTAAAATGGCGCCGGAAGAAATGGCAGCAGTTTTACGGGCGTCAAACCAATTGTGCTATTATGTGGGTTTTTTTGCGTTATTTGTAACTTATTTTGTACATAATGTTTCTGCCACCGTATCTTACGGCAAAAAATAGCTACTAGATATCAGGACAGCGATCACTCACCTCGGATTAGACAAAGATTTTTTATTCAACAAGCAAGACGCACAGGACATTCTCCAAACAACCGACAGAGCCAACATCCCCGTTATTTGCAAGAGAAAGAAACGCAGGTACAGGGGACACAGAGCGGGATGCCTCGTGAGGCCCCGCAGAAGGCGAGTGGGAAAGCTGCCGTTACTGTCAATATTACTCGCCAACGTGCAATCATTGGACAATAAATTAGACGAGGTATGATCACGAATATCCTACCAACGGGACATCAAAAACTGTAACATCCTATATTTCACGGAATCGTGGCTGAATGACGACATGGATATTCAGCTAGCGGGATATACGCTGCACCGGCAAGATAGACGAGGTGGGGCGGACTGTGCATATTTGTAAACAACAGCTGGTGCACGAAATCTGAGGATGTCTCTAGATTTTTCCAATCAGAGGGGAAAAATTCTAGATCACCTGTACTCCATACACAGAGATGCGTACAAAGCTCTCCCAAGCCCTCCATTTGGTAAATCCTACCACAACTCTATCCTCCTGATTCCTGCTTACAAGCAAAAATTAAAGCAGGAAGCACCGGTGACTCGGTCTATAAAAAAGTGGTCAGATGAAACAGATGCTAAACTACAGGACTGTTTTGCTATCACAGACTGGAACATGTTCCGGGATTCTTCCGATGGCATTGAGGAGTACACCACATCAGTCACTGGCTTTATCAATAAGTGCATCGAGGAGGTCGTCCCCACAGTGACTGTACGTACATGCCCCAACCAGAAGCCATGGATTACAGGCAACATTCACATTGAGCTAAAGGGCAGTGCTGCCACTTTCAAGGTGCGGGACTCTAACCAGGAAGCTTACAAGAAATCCTGCTATGCCCTGCGACGAACCATCAAACAGGCAAAGCGTCAATTCAGGGCTAAGATTGAATCATACTACTCCGGCTCCGAAGCTCGTCTTATGTGGCAGGGCTTGCAAACAATTACAGACTACAAAAGGAAGCACAGTTCCGAGCTGCCCGGTGACACGAGACTACCAGACGAGCTAAATCACTTCTATGCTCCCTTCGAGGTAA